>NC_084970.1:37841947-37911947 GCF_963691925.1 Scomber scombrus | reverse complement strand
TTGTCCTGCAGCAGTTTCCAGGCGTCTGAAACCCTGCAGACTCTGCAGCCTGCAGCCGTGTGTGCATGTGTGTGTGTGTGTGCATGTGCATGTGCATGTGCATGGGCGTGTGCATGTGCGTGTGCATGAGCTGCTGCCTCCTCCAGACAATCATTAATCAGAGTAAACACAGGTCGAGGTGAAGCGCTGGCTGGTCTATTCAGAGCCGTTCTGCTCTCTGCAGTCTAAATATTAATCCCACAGATAGCAGCGCTGTGACCTGGATACACACACAAAGCCAGTCAGGTGGACAATGAGGGCCGAGCCGCAGCTTTGTGGTTCCTGTGTGCTGTATCGCAGTCGTTTCCAGCCCTGATAGGACAGACTGTCTTTACACAGCGATAAAGAGACACTAGCCTACTTCTCTCTCTCTCTCTCTCTCACCTGCCTGCAGGTAAACTCAGGTCACCAGAGCGAGCAGACCAATCAGATAAGATTAGAGCTGTGACATCAGCAGCTGCATTTAAGATCCAGTTATAATCTGAATAAGGAACCAAATGTAATAAAAGGGTTTGGCTTAAATAACTTCTGAAATGAATTTAAATCGGCTGGTTAAAGGTTTTATTATTATTGATTTATGTGCAGATTACTTCATTAAATAACATTTATATTTTACATTTATCCAAACAGCTGAATGGTTACAGATAACCCTTCGACCCTCTGACCTGCAGAAGTGATGACTGTTTATTTCCAGTGATCTGATTGGTCAGTGTTTGGGGTGTTGGCAGGTTTTGATCTGAACCTCTAAAGTTAACCTGCTACAGACATCAGGCGCCGCTCAGCCGATCAGCTGATTTTTCCCAATGGTCCCCCCCCCACCATAGACCTCCACTGTAAAAGAGCTGGCTGTAAACTGCTGACAGGATCAATGACTCTTCATGTTATGAAGTTTTGATCCATGGAAAAATTATATTTGTAAAAAAAAAAAAAGTTTTTCTTGGCATATGAATGTTCTTATAGGACTGAATCGGCGCCATCTGTAGTCTGCATCAGTTCTTCTTATACCTCCATGACTCCAAAGCAGGTTAGCTGTTCAGCATCAGTTACCATGGTGATTTAACCCGAGTTAAAAGTGAGTCAGCTTCATGATACCTGAGGTTAAAGCTGAGAGCAGCTGACATCTCAACCTCAGTGTTTTAGTAACCTGGTTACCCTCAGTGCAAGTAAACATGATGGTTACTGTGTGATCAATGCATCTGCAACACACACACACACACACACACACACACACACACACACACACACACACACACACACACACAAACACACACACACACACACACACTATGAACCTGCTGACCTGCTGCTCGGCTCTGAACTGAGCTGAAGGTGTTTCTGTCTGACTTTTGACCCCTGGTATTCTCAGCAGGCAGAGGGTCTAGTTAATGAATTATCCAGGAGAGACATTAGTGTCGTTTAGAGAAGATTATTAATGGCCAATTTGTCTCCAGCTCAAGTTTTTAGGACCAACGAGTTCGACCTGTGCGGCTCAGCAAGATAATTTCACTGTTCACCACAAACAGAGAAAGACTCACACATGAGCAGCCGGGGGTGATGTTCAGCTCATAAATATGTCTGTTAGTCATGAACAACATCGTCCTCATGACCCGACAGGTTAGAGACAACAATGACTGTCAGGGCACAAAAGGCTTAAAGGACCAGTTCAAAATCATTTCAACTGTCTAAAGCCAACAGCCAGGAGCCCAAATCAACATTACAGCTGGGTTTTTTTTTTGCTGTATTCATTCATTAGAAGATCTTTGTCATTTTACTAAACTCCCACCATTTAATTTTGGGTGGTGGGCTAAACTTTGCAATGGACCCAAACAATGAATATGGACCCAAATAATAAGTATGGACCCAGAAAGGTAGTATGGACCCAAACAACTAGTATGGACCCAGAAAGGTAGTATGGACCCAGAAAGGTAGTATAGACCCAAACAATTAGTACAGACCCAAACATATAGTATGGACCCATACAATTAGTATGGACCCAAACAATTAGTATAGACCCATACAATTAGTATGGACCCATACAATTAGTATAGACCCAAACATATAGTATGGACCCATACAATTAGTATGGACCCAAACAATTGGTATAGACCCAAACAATTAGTATGGACCCAAATGGGCAGTATAGGCCCAAACAATTAGTATAGACCCATACAACTAGTATGGACCCAGACAATTAGTATGGACCCATACAACTAGTATGGACCCAAACATTTATCATGGACCCAAACAATTAGTATGGACCCATACAATTATTATCGACCCAAAAAGGTAGTATGGACCCAAACAATTAGTATAGACCCCAAAAGGTAGTATGGACCCAAACAATTAGTATAGACCCAAACAATTAGTATGGACCCAAACAATTAGTATGGCCCCACATAATTAGTATGGACATAAACAATTAGTATGGACCCAAACAATTAGTATGGACCCATACAATTAGTAAGAAACCAAACAATTAGTATGGACCCAAACAATTAGTATGGACCCAAACAATTAGTATGGACCCATACAATTAGTAGGAAACCAAACAATTAGTATGGACCCAAACAATTAGTATGGACCCATACAACTAGTATGGACCCAAACAATTAGTATGGACCCATACAACTAGTATGGACCCAAACAATTAGTATGAACCCATACAACTAGGATGGACCCAGCCAATTATTATGGACTCAAAAAGGTAGTATGGACCCAAACAATTAGTATAGACCCAAACAATTAGTATGGACCCAAACAATTAGTATGGCCCCACATAATTAGTATGGACCCAAACAATTAGTATGGACCCATACAACTAGTATGGACCCAAACAATTAGTATGAACCCATACAACTAGTATGGACCCAGACAATTGGTATGAACCCATACAACTAGTATGGACCCAGACAATTATTATGGACCCAAAAAGGTAGTATGGGCCCAAACAATTAGTATAGACCCAAACAATTAGTATGGACCCAAACAATTAGTATGGCCCCACATAATTAGTATGGACCCAAACAATTAGTATGGACCGATACAATTAGTAGGAAACCAAACAATTAGTATGGACTCAAACAATTAGTATGGACACAAATAATTAGTATGGACCCAAACAATTAGTATGGACCCATACAACTAGTATGGACCCAAACAAATAGCATGGACCCAAACAATTAGTATGGACCCAAACAATTAGAATGGACCCACAATGTTTTCTTTACCCATTAAAAAAACATTTTCTTTTTAGTCTTAGGTCCATTAAGAACTTTTTCATTCATAATTATCTTCTATCTGCTGCCAATAGTATTTGGTACACAGTGTAGTGATATCTGATCACACTCCGTTGTTACTTGAACTCTTGTTCATACTCCCTCACACCCCATCCAAACCCCCAATGCGGAGATTAAATTATATAAGTGATGATAGATTTTGTGAAACAATTGATTGATGATTTCCTTATAACTAATAACGCTGACCTCATATCCCCATGTCCACCCTGGGAGACATTAAAGGTGGTACTCCGAGGAGAGATTACATCTTGTTCTGCAAGGTTCAACAAATGTCAAAAATAAAGACAGCAACAGTTTATGAAAAGTATAATAGAGCTGGACAACAAGTTATCAGAGCTAGATGTCTTTTATGAGCACAGTGAGATGTATTTGTCACAGCTAATTAAAAGATAACTGCTATCCCATCAACTTAATCCTATCTGTCATTAATGAAACCTTTAAAACCTTTTCTACTAAACCTCCTCTGATGATACAGACATTATACAGTTTCCATCCATAACCTTTCATGTGAGTGAGATGCATCAACCTGGAAAACCTCGTCAAATTGCAGACTTGATTAAACTAATGCAAACTAATAAGGTTCCCAGTCCAGATGGATAACCAACAGAGGTCTGTAAACAAAATACTGATAAATTAACAATGTGACTCTCTGTCTCAAACTCTCACTGAGGCTTAAATAACTTTACTATTAAAACCAGGTAAATCCAACTCTGATAGCAGTTCTAACCGCCCCATCTCTCTTTTAAATGCTGATTGTAATATTCTAGCTTTATTAACCCCAGTGATGCCAAAACATCATATCACCAGAACAAACCAGGTTCATTAAAAAATGACATTTCTTCTCGATATTCATCAGCTGTGGTCTGTTTGGATGTGGAAGAAGCATTTCGATAGGGTCATTGGTCCCAAATTTGTCAGCTATTTATCACTTAAGACTTTTGTAACGAGTTGAGGTCCCAATGGTGGTTCCCCTTTGAGATGATCAAACATTCATGCAATAAATCTTAAATCTGCCAGTTCTAGTCCAGGACTTCTCAGATGTGATTTGACACTAAAACTTTATTTATATACGCAGATGATCTATGATTGTTTGCGTTGGAGTGGGATTCACCATTTAGTATCTTAAAGTATCCCAAAGACCTTGTGGTGTTCTCAAACCTGGAGAACATTAAGTAAAATCTGTCTGTTTGGAGCCATATGAGTTATTACTACAGGATCATTAAGGCTAACTAATAAATACATGTTGTCTTCAGTTTTATCTACCACTATGTTAAGAAGAAAGGGTTGATTATTTATTATTATCTATTCACTTTTTATTGGGGGAGGGGTAAAAAAAAAAAAAGAGGCCTTAAGGCTGATTGTATTTCATTGTTTCTCTTTCAAACTTTATACTTTTTTCTTGTGTTCGTCCTTGTTTTATCCTAAATGTTATGATCCTTTCTGTTAATGTTCAGCACTTTTTCAGCTTGAACTGAGCATTTTCTGTGTTCTGTGTGTTTGTTTTTACCTTTCATATAAACATAATACATGTATGAATGAAGGTATTTTTGGTTCAGGTTTGTATTTTTCTGTAGACGTGGATCATGAATGTGAGGTATTGTGTGTGAAACGTATCTGTATTGAAACGGTGTGTTGGCGTGTGTGTTATCCTGCTCTGTGACTGTGGTTGAAGTCTGAGTGTTTGGAGGAATCTGCTGCTGCTGCTCACATGAATTATGAGATTGGAGGTAATTGCTTCAGTTTGCAGAGCGCCTCTGCTGCTGTGTCGGATTAAACTGAACCATAACTCAGCGTCTGCGGCCTGGCAGGAGGGACGTTAGCGCTGTGGCTAACGTTAGCAGCAGGTAAAAGATGTCTCATGCAGAGAGATGATGAAGTCACATGATTCACTGCAGAAGTATGAGAAAGAGCTCAAACTGTCACTGCTGTTTTATTTCTGTACTCATAAATTTGTTGAAGGGAAGCGTCTCTCATTTGGGAGGATTTACTCATTTTGATGATGCTGCTGCAAGAAATTATGGGATGTTCCGTCCTGCCTGAGGAAAGCATCTTCAGTCTGAACTGAGCGAGACATCAGGTACGAAAAGGTACCATTACTGGTTACGTTACTTTACCTTGGTGTCGTCCTCCCGGGTCAAATTGACCCGGTCTGTTTTGACTGTTCCTTCTTTCCTCCCTTCCTTCCTTCCTTCCTTCCTCCATCCCCCTTTCTTCCTTCCTTCCTCCATCTTTTCCTTTCTCCCTCCCTCCTACCTTCCTTCTGTCTTTCCTCCATCCTTCCTTCTTTTCTCCCTCCCTCCCTCCTACCTTCCTTTCTTCTTTGCTCCATCCTTCCTTCCTTCCCTCCTTCTTTCCTTCCTCCTTCCGTCTTTCCTCCCTCCCTCCTTCTCTCTTTCTTTCCTGCCCCCACCTTCCTCCCTTCCTTCTTTCCTATGTCCTTCTTGGAGCTGCAGTTGAGAGGACCGAGTGAGAGGACGTTCCTGTAAAAGGTCCCGCCTCCAGAAACGGGGCTTAAGTCTGTGGTTTGGAACTATTTCCAAGTGTTCCCTACGGATAGTAAATTTGCAATTTGCAATGACTGCAAAGCAGCATAATAAATATGGCAGTGCCATGTTGGCACTTTGTTCCATAACTTAAGTTGAAGTTGTTCTCTTATTTTGAACAGACAGTGTTTACATGTGAAAGCCATGTTGCATTTATGTTTGCATCCAGTGGTGCATCACTATACAATTAGGCATAATGTGTTAATTCAACAACAGGAGATATGTGATGTTGTTACAGATTTGGTGTAAACATTCTGCAAATATTGGTATTGGGTGATATCGGTATCGGAAATTAAGAGTTGGGGAATATCGGACATCGGCAGAAAAGTCAATATCAAGCATCCCTAATTAAAATCTACAAACGGCGCAGCCTCCAGAGAGACGCAGAGACCTCTTTTTGCAACTGGCAAAGAGGCCGACAGGAAACAGAGGGAAGGTGGGGTGGGGGGAGGGGGGGGGGATGACCTGCAGCATTGGTCCCTGGCCGGATTCGAACCAGGGACGCTGCATTTACGTGGTATGTGCATTGTAACCACTCGACCACCAGGGGGCTCCCAAAAAAACCCTTAACTCAAATATGAGGTATAGTGTCTTTAAATTAGGCTTATTGACCATAATTTACAAAAATATGTGTAAAACCTGTGTTAATAAGTTTCAGTGAAGTTTGTTTAATAGATTTAACACAGAATCAGTTGATGACACTGTAAACTTTATAAACAGTCAAACTAGACCCAGGGAGCACAAAAGACAACAGGAAGAAAACTGAAAAGGATATATCAGAATAAAATCCTCATTATATTAATAGTAACACTAATAACTTTATTTGTATGGGACCTTTAATACAGGAAATGCAACTTCAAGGAGCATAAAGTGATGTTAAAAGAACAAAAAAGAAGAGAGACTTTAATGTAATATAAAATAATAGCAGACTGATTTCCGATAACTTGATGCTAACCAGTTTTATCTGATAACAGGGACAGAAATAAGAGTTTAATGATTTGAAATAAGTCCTGCTAGTTTATCGAGCGACTCCACACAGAAGCTATGGCCTTCCACAGCTGAGTTAACCCTAATTATCCGGCGCCGCCTCCAGAGAGAGGCAGCAGCAGACGAGACAAAATGTGATGAAGCTTCACGGCTGGTTCAGTCTGTCCCAACATCCCCAAGTCTTCCAGATCATGACGAGTGCATGTTGCAGCTGTCTCACCTCTGTACAGCCGAGATCAGCTGCTGGTCCTGTCTGTGGGGGGGAGTGGGGGGTGGAGCAGGGTGATGGGGGGGTTAAATGGCTGCCCAGGGACCTTTGAGCAACACTGGAGCACACGTGTCCTCCTCCCTCCTCTGCACTCGTCTGTCTGTCCTGCATCATGTCTGCTCCGTCTAAAGGAGGCTAAATGTCACCTCGCTGTCTCTGGGGGGGAGGGGAGGCGGGTGGGGGGGGGGGGGGGTCACCCTGGCTGAACCAATCAGCCTGGCCGCCTGCCTGACACGCAGTGACCCCGGCGAGTCAGCACGGAGACGCTGCTGCGCTCTGATTGGCTCACAGGGCAGGTAGAGTCTGCACATGTTCAAATATATGAAAATAAATATTTAAACTTTTATTAACTTTTAAACTTCTTCCGTAACTGTCATTTATGCAGAAAATATTTTTTATTGCACATTTCAGACTTTCCAGTAGCGTTTTGTTCACTTTTTCACACTTTTTCATTCAGTGAGGAACCATGAGGAGAAATATAGTTCATTACAAAGAACTGTGTTAAAGTTTAAGCTTTTCCTCTTTGTTGCCATGACAACATAAAACATGGATTATTTGTCTCTTTGAGCCTAAATGTGATGTTTTACAGCCTCTACAGACTCATTCACACCTCATTTGTTCTAAACTTTGTTCTAAACTTTTCTTTAAAAACATGTTAGAGACTCATTCTGTTCGTGTACAAGATGAAAAAATAAAAGTCAACTTCTAGCACTCACTAGCACAACCTGTATCTATAGCAACCATAACACAATCTGTAACTATAGCAACCATAACACAATCTGTAACTATAGCAACCATAACACAACCTGTAACTATAGCAACCATAACACAACCTGTATCTATAGCAACCATAACACAATCTGTAACTATAGCAACCATAACACAACCTGTAACTATAGCAACCATAACACAACCTGTAACTATAGCAACCATAACACAACCGGTATCTATAGCAACCATAACACAATCTGATGGTCTGTCTGTGCATTACATACCGAAGGAAGGAAGGAAGGGAGGAAGGAGGGAGGGAAGGAAGGAAGGACAGATGACTCGAAGGAAGGAAGGAAGGATGGAAGGAAGGAAGGAAGGACAAATGACTCAAAGGAATGAAAGAAGGAAGGATGGAAGGAAGAAAGGAAGGACAGATGACTCGAAGGAAGGAAGGAAGGAAGGAAGGAAGGAAGGAAGGATGGAAGGAAGGAAGGAAGGAAGGAAGGACGGACAGATAACTCGAAGGAAGGAAGGAACGAAGGAAGGAAGGAAGGAAGGAAGGAAGGAAGGAAGGATGGAAAGAAGGAAGGATGGAAGGAAGGAAGGAAGGATGGAAAGAAGGAAGGATGGAAGGAAGGAAGGAAGGAAGATGTTGATATAGATTTTGGGCGTCTCAGCTGCTTCTGACTGACTCTATGATGGTGAGGAGGATTAGGGGTTGGGATTAGGGTTAGGGTTCCCAGAGCACCTGGAGTCAGGGCCGATCTGCAGCATTTAGTATTACTGCAAACATTTGTAGTAGAACTGATTTCGGACCCTATTAATACACATAAATAAATGAATAAATAACATTGAATCAAAAGGAAAACAAACCAAAAACAATCATTTGTGACTATATTTCACTGTGTAACTCGGCCTGAAGTTTCACTCTTCATCACAGTTGTTATGAACTCACACAGATCCAGACTGATGTAGGGTCTGTCAGCGCTCTGTGGGGATTGGACCATCTGCTGCAGGACTCCTCGTTCTTCTAGTAGAAGAAGATGCTTCTTTATGAGTCTGGCTGCTTGTTTGGACTTGTTGTCATGATGCTCAGTAACTTCGGGACCATCAGACGCTCCCTGGTGGGTTGTTAGAGCTTAAATAGAAGAGCATGTTAGCAAAACAGCTGATAAGATCTGATAGCTTGATGACAAGTTAGCTTCCTCCATTTTGGCTCTAAGCGCTCTGCTGGGTCAGGGAAGCTTTCTATTGGCCAACAGCACAAAGTCGCAGGTCAAAGTGCGTGTTAGCTGAACAAGCCCTCAGGAAGAGAGCCGGGGGTTCGAAGCCAATTCGATAAAGTGGCCAAACTGTGTAATTACTTCACATGATGTTATTGGACCCAAAAACACTTTTTCCCCACAGACTTTTATTGTGAAAGAGACTTCTGTAAAATCAGTGAATCACAAACAAAACACAAACCTGCAAAATGACTCGTTTTACTATCAGAGTTTGATATGTTTGGTCCGATCACACAGTTAGATTCAGCTCAGCTAGCTGAAGCTCTGCAGGTCCAACGATGAAGAAGAGGAACAACATTAGCTTCAAGTGTCACTGAGCAGCTTTGATAGGAATGAGTGATGTATCTAGTCTCTTTATACACTACAGATCAAAAGTTTTAGAACGCCCCAATTTTTCCAGTTTTTTATTGAAAAAATGTATTCAAGCTCACCATCTTGGTCTTTGTTTCTAAGGTAGTTGTGTCATAGCTTGGACTGATGTTCTGGGTCATTATCTTGCTGTAGAATGAACCCCTGACCAACTACGTGCATACCAGAGGGTTCTGCATGGCGCTGCAGAATGCTGTGGTACCACTTTCTTCGCAATTTCTCTGTAGGAAAGACCTACATTTTTAAGTGTTTTTGTATAATTTTCAGTTTCTAGCAGTTCACCACTTTCAAGCTATTCATTGGACTTGAACTGCTTGAATTTCAATAAAAAACTGGAAAAATTGGGGTGTTCTAAAACTTTTGACCGGTAGTGTATGTTCATGGTGTTCATGTTGAACTAGCAGCCGTCAGAAGTCACAGTAATGATGATTCCAATTTTACTCAGAAGTCAGAATTTCTGAATCCTCAGTCATAAATTTAATGTTGACGTTCTCTGAGGACGAACCTCAACAACATGGCTGCCCAACGCTGCAGTAACTTCCTGTTTATGAGCATTAAATGAGTCGTACACACAGCGCTGTCTAACTTCTATCTGAGGACGCATTGCTACGATGTCTGTATGAACTAAATACAGCAGGTTGTGTTTTTATTAACTGGTATTTCACACATGTGTTTATTATATTTGCACTGTTCAGTATTTAGCTGCTTGTACTAATCAAATAGCATTAATTGTTAGCTAATGTTATCTTGAGTTTCTGTTGAAGTTCAGCGTGACGATGGAGACTCTGAAATGTGAGTTTGTTTATTTGCTGCATTGCATGTAAGTTAAATTTAAATGAGCAAATCTGCATGTTTCTTTTTTAAGATTTATTTTGGGCTTTTTTGCCTTTATTTATATAGTAACTGGTGGATAGGCCTACAGGAAATAGGGGAGAGAGAGAGGTGGGGGGGGGAATCACCTGCAGCATTGGTTCCTGGCCGGATTCGAACCAGGGACGTTGTGATTACATGGCATGTGCTCTAACCGCTCCACCACCAGGATGCTCCTGCAACTTTCTTTTAAAGGTACAACAACCAGAGCTGGGTGTGTGAGTAGTTACATTTAGAAGGAGCAGGTAAAGGTACAGAGAGCAGTGAGCAGCTACTGTTCAGCATCAGGGAGCAACTCCAGATCTACGTCAGTACCTTCATCACTCAGTACGTTTACATGCAGCAAAAAATTCTAATTTCTGATGGTATCAGATAAAGATGCATAAGACCGGATCACTTGTCTGAGTATTCATGCCGTTCAGAGAATGGGATAAATGTCCGGAGCATGGCCGACTCTGTGACGCTATGTGGCGCTGTAGCCCTCTCAACAAAGAGCCACTTCCTGTTTACCTCTACTACTTCCTGTTGACCTTTACTTAACAGCAACAACAAACTATCTGACGGCATTCAAACAAAGATGGCGTACGAGGAGATGGACGATGCTACAGTAGCGTACATTTCCTGCAAAGCCACAGCAGAAAGTCTCGAGCATGCTCAGAATGCAAAATCCGATTTAGAAACGATTGCTGAGTTTACGTGACGTTAAAATGCCGACTATGAACAAATTATCTAGGTGTTCTTATCCGATGTTGAGATGTCCGTTATGGTCCGAAGTAGGTCTGATGTAGATCGGACTAAAGGTGTTTACAAGCATTTTAAAAGTCCAAACTATGTCTGATACCATCAGAAATTTGAATTTTTTGAACGTACCTAACATACATGTGTTATGACCGTGGGAGGAAGCCGATGCAAACACAGAAACTCCACACAGAAAGACTTCAGCCGGGTATCGAACCCAAGGCCTTCTTGCTGTGAGGCAGCAGTGCTAAGTGCTAACCACTGAGACACCATGTGCTAAATCAGCAGACTTGCATAAAGCATTAAGAATGGCTCAAAAAGATAATGAGTTACAGGCTCAGAAAATGCAGTTCATTTCCAAGGAAGGACTTTAAGTTTCATCTAGTAGCACATTTTATCCCCTCAGACTCAGTGTGTACTGATGGCACCCGTGAAGCCTGAGGGTTCAGTCCAGAGGTGGACATCTGGATTCATCTGTATCTTTCCCCAGAGCGACATAAACACCGCTGATTGGTCCGTTCTGATTGTTTATCAGCCTGTTTTAGTCCTTTTCATTTTTGGCCTTCCTGATGCAGATGATAGATAAATGCTTCCTGAGTCTCTGAGGTTAATAATTAACAATAATATTAATAAATGAACTTATGAACTAAGTGTACAGTTGAGCTTGTGTTGCATCACTGAGAGAGGACGAGCAGAGCTGGGAGGTTTTGTAATGTTTCAGGTGTTTCTGCTGCAGCTCGGCTCTGAAAACGTCCCGTATGAACTCTGAATATAATCCGATGTGTGGCTGTTTGGACGGAGCAGGAATCACCTCTGGAGACACGATGAGTTAATTTGAGGTTACGGAGTGCTTCCCTCTTTGCGAGCTATCAGCTGTGGTCAGGTTTGGTTATGAAACAGTTTTTGGCAGCCAGGTTTTGGCAGTGCTTTGAAAGCCTGGGCAGCGTTGCTCAATCGGCCCTGCCTTTCATCACCACAGCACACAAATTAAACACGAGCTGATGGTTAGGAGATAAGAGTTAATCTCAGGCCGATCTGCAGAATTTCAACTCTGCTTCCTCTTATCTGCAGAGCTGGCACGGGGAAGCGTCCGTATCAGCGCGGCACGCTGTCATCATACCACACTGTCTGACCTTTGCCACCATTAAACTGGAGTCCGTCACTTTTATAATGTGTCTGCTGGAACAGACGACCGGCCCACTGCTGGGAGAACATTTCCCCCGTCGTGCTGTGACCGGAGCTCCGAGCTCGGGCGCCGCCTCAGGTGACAGGAGGACATTTAAGAGGCCCTCAGGTGACTTTGACCAAAGGTGAGACACGATGTCCAATAGGAGTGGTCGAATGAAGGAGTGCACAGAGAAGGAGAGAGAGAGTCAAAGAGGTGCTGACACAAACTGCAAAGTGGAAAATTTAGGAAATTATCACCAATTAATTTATCATGTAAACAGTCTGAAGCGTCTGTCTGCACACGATGCATTCAGGGACAGAACTGAGAGTAGGACTACAACTACAACAAATCCTCCACAGAACACAGAGTCTCTGCACAGATTATAGACTCTAAACAGGATTTAAGACACTTTTACAAGTGTACAGCAGGAGTTAAACATCTTGCAGCACATTTCTGCCTCTTGCATGTTTGTCTATTGATTCCAACAAAGAGAAACCTCCTGAGAGCTGATGGAGCTGGTGTCTGTGCCTGTTTTTTACTGCTCACTTCTGTACATTAAGGTAATATTTGCTGAATTGTTTGAAATCAGACGGTGAAACTGTTCAAACTGCAGCACAGACCGTCAAAAGTTTCAGACCTGCCAAAAAAATCCAGCCGACGGTCGAAGAGCCAGATCATTTATCGTTTGGTTAATTATTATTCAGACGCTTAAAACTGTGCGTCAAACAACGAACGATCTGACAGATATAAATCAGTCAGGTGATCGGCTCTGTGGCCGAGACGCTACATGAAGAAGATCCTCGTGGTTGAAACCTGTTGTCTTCGAGTCAAGGAAGGAAGGGAGGGAGGGAGGAAGGAAGGAAGGAAGGAAAGGAGGAAGGAAGGAAGGAAGGAGGGAAAGAAGGATGGAGGAAAGAAGGAAGGTAGGAGGGAGGGAGAAAGGAAAAGCGGGAGGGAGGAAGGAAGGAAAGAAGGAAGGGAGGAAGGAGAGGATGGAAGGAAGGGAGGAAGGTGGGGGCAGGAAAGAAAGAGAGAAGGAGGGAGGATGGAAGGATGGAAGAAAGAAGGAAGGTAGGAGGGAGGGAGGAAAGAAGGAAGGAAGGAGGAAGGAAGGAAAGAAGGAAGGGAGGAAGGTGGGGGCAGGAAAGAAAGAGAGAAGGAGGGAGGAAGGAGAGGATTGAAGGAAGGAAAAAACTAGAAGGAATCCACATTAAAGAGGCTCTTGCACATTCTGGTTCCATCCATGCAGATTCACAATGCTCCTTTCTGTGGCTGCTGGTTATTAAATTATTACACAGACCACAAACTCAGAAACATTTACACATTCACAAAAAAGCATCTTAGAGGAAAATCATTGTTCAAACCTTCAGCTGCTTCAGAGCCCAAAAAATAAATCCAAAACACAACAGTGACCCCGCCTTATTTTGGAGGATCTGATCTATTCTAATGCCCAGAAAACAAAGGGAGCATTAAAGTGGATCACACAGAGAGAGAGAGAGAGTGTTGGGGTCATTTAGTTTGTTCTTTCTATTATAAAGACTCTGATCTTCATGTTCACGTTTCATTTTCCACACATAACACGAACCACATGGAGGTTTCAGCAGGTAGTAAATGTAATAAATGTAATAAACAGGAGAAAAGCAGCGGCGGCCGACACACACACACATTTCACACGTTAAACACACACTTCACACGTTGCACACATATTTCACACGTTGCACACACACTCACACACACATTTCACACATTACACACACACACACACACACACACACACACACACACTCACACACACACACACACAGACACATACACATTTCCCACATTGCACACATTACACACACACACACACACGCACACACACACACACATTTCACAAATTGCACACACACACACATTTCACAAATTGCACACACACACACACACACACACACACACACATGTTGCACACATTACACACATTACACACACTGTCACTGCCAATTACACAAACCAAATATGACGTGAAATCAATTCCATTCTCCACATTCCCGCCTCGTCTCTTATCACACGCAGACAGATAACAGCTGCAGGTGTTTTCATCTTATTATCACCTTCATTTTCTACAGCTTCCGATCAGCTGATACTCCCTCTGCAGTGTGTAATGATCACACGTTAGATAAAGGATGGATCAGTGGAACGAATCAGTCTGATCTCCTGTTTTTATTCTCTAAATCCATCTTTCCTTACAGTCCAGACTCTGCTCTCTGCCCTGAAGCTGTTTCTGAAGCCATTTAAAGCACAACCTGTATCTATAGCAACCATAGAACACGACCTGTATCTATAGCAACCATAGAACACGACCTGTATCTATAGCAACCATAGAACACGACCTGTATCTATAGCAACCATAGAACACGACCTGTATCTATAGCAACCATAACACAACCGACAGATGACTTGAAGGAAGAAAGGAAGGAAAGAAGGAAGGATGGAAGGAAGGAAGGATGGACAGATGACTCGAAGGAAGGAAGGAAGGAAAGAAGGAAGGATGGAAAGAAGGAAGGATGCAAGGAAGGACAGATGACTCGAAGGAAGGAAAGAAGGAAGGAAGGACGGAAGGACAGATGACTCGAAGGAAGGAAGGAAAGAAGGAAGGAAGGAAGGAAGGATGGAAGGAAGAAATGAAGGAAGGAAGCTGTTTCTGAAGCCATTTACATAAAATCTGCATTATTAATGAGCACCTACTCTGATTGGCTGGCCCCCCTCTATCACTACCAGCCAATCAGAATAGTCTCTAATAAAGGCAGCAGCATGTTTACCTGCAGTAATGTGACAGTATGCAGAGAGTATGAACAGGGTTTAGTTTCTAGGCAGCCGGAGGAGAAAACATCACGTCAGCTGATCGGATAACAACCTGATTTATTCTGCTGGATTAGACACAAATGAATAAAACATGAGTTATTATATGTGAGTGAATTAAACTAATTATGGAATGACAGTAAATTAAGAGTCTAAATGAGCAACAGTGGAACACTTTATTTAATTACAGGCACGATGAGACTGGATGGCTGCTATTAATCATCATGGAACAAACACAGAAATATGGGAACGAAGTGTCTCTTTATGGAAGCTTTACGAGTTAATTTAAAGACCGCTGTGTTTCCTTCACATTTACACTGACTGGGCACTTTATTACTAATACTGGGCACACTCTGCCTCTGCTGTTTACTGGTGGTTTGGATCCTTAACATGCTGGAAACGTTCCTCTGCTGATTTCATCATATCATTTCTGCAGATTTGAAGGTGATCTGATCAGACCGGTCAGTTCTAATTATCCAGACAAGAAACATTAATAATGATTACCAAACAGCTGTGAAAGAAAAACTCTGTTTCTCATTGTCGTCTTAGATTTATTATTCATTGTGATCGGTTAATGCGATGTGAACACTTCCTTTGTGAGGGGGCGAAGGCCAGATGAGTGCAGTCCAGCAGGTCTGAACATCCAGCCTGGTTTCACATTGTGTTACCTGATACCCTTATGTTTGAGTGACATTTCAGATGACGTCAATATAAAGTGACTTAGTTTTAATTACCACCATGGTTTTTGGCTCAGTAGCAGAAGGCCCAACCTCGATTTACCTGCAAAAAGTTCAAAATGCATAAACCTGACACTCTGATTGTTGTATCACCTGCACATAATTGGACTCTGGAGTATGCACCGCACTCAATCTGAGAGTAAAGTCGAGTTAATTGTTATCAGACTGAAGAAGGAAGGAAACTCTTTCATGCTGCTGATTTGATGCTAATGTAAAGTGTGTGGAACAGAGACAAAGACATTAATGCACACGTGCAATGAAACAACACAGAAGCGAACCAAGAAGTGAAAAACACTTTTGGCTGATGCCTAAAGAGAACACTTAACCTCAGCATGAACACTTAACCTCTCAGGAGCTAAATGTTTGTCCCCAGGTGGGAGCGAAGTCCTCACATGTAGAGCTCCGAGCAGATTTATGTCCCCACATGATGATGAATAAATAACACACACACACACTCAGTCAGTGGCACTTCATTAATCACTGGATCTCCATCAGCTCTGCTGCTCGTTGCATCAGCAGGTTTTGAAAGTGCTCCTCCAGGGAGCGTGGAGGCGGCGAGCGGGCCGAGCAGCGCCAAAAACACACACATCAGGCTGCTTGGCGTGTCGGGCTCGACGGGGGAACCGTGGCTGTGTGCAGCAGCGAGCTGGCTCTGCATGCTCGGGTCGCTGCGGAGGAAGGAAGCCTGGCTCAGCAGGCAGGTTGAGCAACAGCAGCGAGAGGACCAGGCAAACCGCCACCCTTCACCCAGTTGGGCTGCGCTCTGATTGGCTGAGGATCTGGGGGGAAGGTGGCCGAGCAGTGAGCGACCCCCTCTGAGTGATGACCCACGAACACTCAGATTAACACGCGCTGCCAGGGTCGCAGGTTCAAGTCCCTACTGTGTTGTTCAATACGTGGAGCAACAAGGCTACAGCATGGCTGCTGCTGCACAGACCACCAGTACTGTAGTACTGTTAGTAGTACTGCAGTATATAATGTAGTACTGCAGTACTGTTAGTATACTGCAGTACTACATTATATACTGCAGTACTACTGACAGTACTGCAGTACTACATTATATACTGCAGTACTACATTATATACTGCAGTACTACTGACAGTACTGCAGTACTACATTATATACTGCAGTATTACATTATATACTGCAGTACTACTGACAGTACTGCAGTACTACATTATATACTGCAGTACTACTACCAGTACTGCAGTACTACATTATATACTGCAGTACTACTGACAGTACTGCAGTACTACTACCAGTACTGCAGTACTACATTATATACTGCAGTACTGTGGTACACTAACACTACTGCAGTATACTACTTACAGTACTGCAGTATACTTAGTAACACTACTGCAGTAAAAGTACTTCTATACAGTCAGTCATCATATGATCATATAGCAGCATCTATGTTACTGAGTTAATAAGTTCAGTCTGACTCTGTTTCTGTGACTTTAATATTTCTCTGTGTTTAATCTCCTGCTGAACATGATCTGAACCAATGAGCTGCTGTACTGAACTTCCATCAGGACATGTTCAGGTTTTATTCTGCAGGTTTGTTCAAGTTCAACATATCTTTATTGTCCCCGAGGGGCAATTTGTGGTGCAGCCAGCAGCAAAACAATAGAAATGACAATAGCTAGTACAGTTACAATTAAAAATAAACAATCCACAAAAGTACAATAGAGAATAACAGTAAATGGGGTCAGCTCTATGTTCCCACAGGGTTAGGGTTATATTTTACAATTGCATCCGAGTCTACGGCTCCCAGTGTCACACGTGAATCTTTTCGGCCAAATTGGGAAACAAACCTCAGTCTCTAGCATGATAGTCGGGCATCAGCAGATTGGATAGAACTTCAACATTTAAATGTTTTAAATTGGTGAAATTGGAAAATTTGGCTCCATAAGTCCCTGGTTATGCCAATGCTCAAAGTGCCGTATCAGATGGATTGGTCAACCCAATGAGGAGAAAAGCCTGGTATACCTGATCTTGTGCCCGCCTCAGTGCTTAATTTGTAAATTATTGCTCATGAGGGACTTTCACTCGTAGCCTTACAGAGGTACCAGGACACCACACGTCTGTGGCTGTGGGAACATAGACACGCTCCCCAATAAATAGTAAAAACTAAAAAGTTAAAGTGACCACAGTGCGTGCAATCCACCTTAAAATGGCTTAAAGGCTAAGAATCATCCGTTATTTAAGGCCAATGGCCGCTGGAACCAGACGGGGAGTTCCGGTCCTCTGAAATGAGGCCAACCAGGAAGTAACTTAAAACAGCATTCTATCAAAAGGCCACCAGGGGGCGACCGTTTTGGTGTCAAAAGGACTTCCGTCTCTATACAAGTCAATGGAGAATTCACCAACTTCTCACTTGATTTCTAACCTCAGTAAACGTTTTCAAAATGTGTTTATGGTCTCAATCGCTAGTTTAAAGCCTTCTTCAATGCAGTATGATGTTCATTTGGGACATTTTGGCCTCCCTGATTTTATATGTGACGATAAAGCAGGGTATGCATTAGGGCGTGGCTACGTGGTGATTGACAGGTTGATTGGTTCACAGGTTCAGGAGGGCGCCTCATGCTCCTCCTGATGTCCATATAAGTAGAATCCATGTTTTTATTTTTCCCAGCATGCACCTGAAATGTTCAAGATGGCGCTGCTCAGATCCGATACTATTGGCCTCCGAGCAGCAGTCCACAAACCAATGGGTGGCTATGGCTGGGACCCAGGACTTTTTAAATCTGCCTGTCCTACATCTGGGTTTACAAAATCTGTGTCCGGATGGGAGCAGTTTGAATTCTGATGCAAGGTGATGACTGGGGTCGGACAGGATTTGATTTGCTTTCCTCAGGGATTTAGTTTTGTGCAAAAGAGAGATGTCTGTCTGTCAGTGGAGTACCAGCGATTTTACTACACACCAAAACATGTGCTTACTGTGCTCTGCTGATCCAACCCCAACCCCTCCCACCCTCCGCTCCAAACAGGTTAAAACAAACGCACCCAACCCTGCCAAGCACTCACAGAGCCGCCCTGGTGGTGAGAGGGAAGGCGGGGGGGGGGGGGGGGGTGAAGTCAGGACAGAGGTGTGAAAGCATAAAAACACAGAGGCATGCTGCTGCTCGTTATAACCTCTCTGCCGGGCCGTGCCAGCTTCTCATGATGTAACTGAATAACACAAATAAATCAGATGAATGCTTCACTGACATATCAACCCCCCCCCCCCCCCCCTCCCTGCCCCTCCCCCACTGAACTTGTTCTTGTTGAAAGCAGAACCGAGCGTCCTCCTCTGCAGGTTAACTGGCAGCAGGCCGAGCAGCACACTGAGCACCTGTGATGAGGCTCCACGCTTCAGCTGGGTGAGAACGGATCGGACTCCGTCGACCATGAAGAGCCTCCAATCAAACGGCGACGACGCAGGTTTGTTGTTTTAATCAGCTCGTTCGAAAAGGACACGATAGATCAAGACGCTGTTATTAAACAGGCCTCGTCTGGTGTTAAATCACACATCAACACCTCAAACAGCTCAGGTCTCTGCTCCTCTGATGTGGTTTCAATAATTCAGGCTCAAATAATCCTGTTAACTCTTAATTAGATAATCTGGTTCTTTAACCTTCGTGTCGTCCTCTCGGGTCAAATTGACCCCGTCTGTTTTGACTGTTCATTCTTTCCTCCCTTCCTTCCTTCTGTATGTCCTTCCTCCCTCCCTCCTTCTCTTTCTTTCCTTTCTCTCTCTTTCCTCCCTTCCTTCTTTCCTTCCTTCTCCCTCCCTCCTTCCCTCCCTTCCTCCTTTCCTTCTTTCTTCCTCCTTTCCTCCCTCCCTTCCTTCCATAACTCGAAGACAACAGGAGGGCAGTTTGAGGACTGATTTGTTTGTCCTGGATGAAGTTCAAACCACGATCAGCCTTCATATGATTGGCTGAGAGCTGATCATGTGACTGCGGTTATATGAGGTCGGCATGTTGTATACTGAATAGTAGACTCAATCTAAATGTCCAGACTTCACCACACTTGCAGAATTTGCAGGATTTTTTCCAGGAAGTCCACAAGTGCTGAGATCTGTCCAAAATCCACGATTGATGAAGTCCACAAGGAGCCAGAAGACCTCCAGAGTCCACTCAGAAAATTACCCATTATCTTAAAATAGGCCATAAAGTGATGATGTAGCCTGAAAGAAAACAATACTACCAGTTTCAGTTTTTCCCTGTTATTGAGGTCTTACATTAGTCTGGCGAAACTTTTTATCCTCTCAGACTCGACATGTATGAATGTATGTATGTATGTATGTATGTATGTATGTATGTATGTATGTATGTATGTATGTATGTATGTATGTGTGTGTGTCTGGCTGTTATCTGTCTTCCTGTGCTAATTCCTTTATTGATTACTTCTGTTAATCCATCATCAGAGACAGTTTGATAAACAGCCTTTAACTACCTGCTGAGTGTCTGTCTGGTTCATCTCACCTGTGACTGACAGCTTTGTGATGCTTGCTGCTGTTAAACACAGGAAGTGGTGATCAATACATAATACGTTTCTGTCATCATTAACGTTGTTTATGTCTCAGAGCGGATCGTCACACTGCTGCAGCTGCTCGCCATCTAAACTCCTTAAAGTCACTACAACAAACATTCACTGTGTTGACTCTAGCACCCCCTGTGGATAGAAGCGAGATACAGACTGCATTTCCCATGAGCACCACCGCCTTGCATCCTAAACAGGCGGGGAGCTCCGGTCCTCTGAAATGATGCCAACGCAGAAGTAACGTAAAGCTGCATTCTATCAAAAAGCCACCAGGGGGCGACCGTTTTGGTTTCAAAAGGACTTCCGTCTCTATACAAGTCAATGGAGAATTCACCAACTTCTCACTTGATTTCTAACCTCAGTAAACGTTTTCAAAATGTGTTTATGGTCTCAATCGCTAGTTTAAAGCCTTCTTCAATGCAGTATGATGTTCATTTGGGACATTTTGGCCTCCCTGATTTTATATGTGACGATAAAGCAGGGTATGCATTAGGGCGTGGCTACGTGGTGATTGACAGGTTGATTGGTTCACAGGTTCAGGAGGGCGCCTCATGCTCCTCCTGATGCCCATATAAGTAGAATCCCTGTTTTTATTTTTCCCAGCATGCACCGGAAATGTTCAAGATGGCGCTGCTCAGATCCGATACTATTGGCCTCCGAGCAGTCTAACCACGGCCTTTAGGACCATAGACTGTTCTATGGTCCTAAAGGCCGTGGTTAGTGCGATTACTACTTATTGTTAAAACTTCTTTTTTAAGCGTAGCTGTTTGCAGACTGCACAGCGATGAACTCACACGTCTGTAGAAGATGAATAACTGTAACATGATGACGGTGAAGCAAAGTCCACTTTTTAGTGTTTCCACTCGTGTTTTTTTATGCACTGAAAAACCACATTAAAGATGATGGATGGAAACACACCCGATGTCACAGCTGGTTTATTGGGATGCTTGAATAAAACTGTTAATGTGGTTTTATATTACAGTGTGATGTTTAGAGTACCCACACCTTGCAGGTAGATACTTTTAATAGTAATATAATATGAAGGGAACACACTCAGCCTGCAGTCTCTTTACTTTAATTACACTCATTTTCCATAATAAATGTGCTAATGAGTTATTAGAGTTAAAATACCTATCATCACACCTTTCAAAACAACACAGCGCACCTGCAGGATGACGCAGACTCACCTGTGTGAGACTTTTCTAGTCCGTACTGGTTTTGTGCTTTATCAATAATGGGTCTGTTGACGGAGCAATTTACAGCCAGCACAGAGCTGTAAAAGCCGTCAGTCTGTCACTCGCTGTTGTTTTAAACCTGCAGCCAGAGCATTCCTGGCCTGGGACCAGCTGCAGGTTCACACTCATCGTAACTGAGCATGAACGCATTTATCTCTGTGTTTCTGCTCTCGGCTTGGACTAGATCTGATTACAGGTACAGAGGTGTGAACGCTGCACAATGTCACCGTGGAAACAAGCCTCTCTATGGTTCAATAGCCACATGTAGGCCTCCATTCAAAAGTAGCTGTCAATCAAACCCAGGTTGGAAATTCCTACAGTGACACAAACACACACAAATCACGTTTCCCTCACTTCAGATAACATCACATGCATCTTAAACCTAAACCAAGACTCTAAAGTTAAAGAGGATCTATTGTTTACACCTCCAGCTGTTTATATACTGGGGCTCTAAATGGTGAATGGACTGTACTTACAGTTGAAACCAGAAGTTTACATTACACTGTATAAAAAGACATAACCTTTTTTTTTCACTGTCTGACTTTATATCAGACGAAACCTTTCCTGTTTTAGGTCAGTTAGGATTACAAAAAGTATTTATATTTGCTAAATGCCAAAATAATGAGAGAGAATTTTTTAGACAATTTTTTTATTACTTTCTTCAAAGTCAGAAGTTTACATACACTAAGATTACTATGCCTTTAAACAATTTGGGAAAGCCCAGATGATGATGTCATGGGTTTGGAAGCTTCTGATAGGTTAATTGACAACATTTGAGTTAATTAGAGGCAAACCTGTGGATGTATTTTAAGGCACACCTCAAACACACTGCTTCCTGTGCGTATGACTTCATGGGGAAAACAAAAGAAATCAGCCAAGATATCAGGAAGAGAATTGTGGACTTCCACAAGTCTGGTTCATCCTTGGGTACAATTTCCAGATGCCTGAAGGTGCCACGTTCATCTGTATAAACTCCATGGGAATGTCCATCCACGTCCAAAACGCAGCAGAGACTCTCACATTGAGCTGAAATGAAACAAGTGTACTTAAACTTGGTAAATAATTGAAATAAACATTGTTTCTACTGTGTTTTGCTCTCATTTATGGACGTGCTACTCTCTTCTGCTCTGTGTATCAGCGTGAGCGGAGCTTAGCTAACAGCGCAGCAGAAGAGAGACGGTGAACCCATAGACAGTATATAAAATGGACGTAACATCCGTGACGTCACCCATTGGTTTGTGGACTGCTGCTCGGAGGCCAACAGTTTCGGATCTGGGCAGCGCCATCTTGAAAATTTCAGGTGCATGCTGGGAAAAATAAAAACAGGGATTCTACTTATATGGGCATCAGGAGGAGCATGAGGCGCCCTCCTGAACCTGTGAACCAATCAACCTGTCAATCACCACGTAGCCACGCCCTAATGCATACCCTGCTTTATCATCACATATAAAATCAGGGAGGCCAAAATGTCCCAAATGAATATCATACTGCATTGAAGAAGGCTTTAAACTAGCGATTGAGACCATAAACACATTTTGAAAACGTTTACTGAGGTTAGAAATCAAGTGAGAAGTTGGTGAATTCTCCATTGACTTGTATAGAGACGGAAGTCCTTTTGACACCAAAACGGTCGCCCCCTGGTGGCCTTTTGATAGAATGCAGTTTTAAGTTACTTCAGCGTTGGCCTCATTTCAGAGGACCAGAACATTGTTTCTACTGTGTTTTGCTCTCATTTATGGACGTGCTACTCTCTTCTGCTCTGTGTATCAGCGTGGGTGGAGCTTAGCTCACAGCACAGCAGAGGAGAGACTGAACCAAGTGAAGCACTCGAGCTGACGACAACTACACTCATTTCGTGACTATAAGTGCAACAAAAGCTTTGTAAGTAAAAAGCCAAGAAACGCACTTTATTAATATAATCCAAGTTAAAGATGGACAGACTCAAAAAGTGTGATTTGGTACACAATGGAATAAACGGTAGAGCATAATATGAAAAGAAAAATTTGCTGTCACATGACATATATCGTCATATCACACAGTCCTACTGATATTGAAATATTAATACTATAAACATCATAAAATAACAGCTCCAAAAGCAGATTATGCAGCATGATGTAGCCCCATTAACAGATGCAATAAAGACTAAATCAAGACTTTATAGTTCATCATTTTTCAGCTAAATGATTTTTTCCAGTGCCAACATACATTTACTGGCCATTGCATCAGAAAAATGAAACGGTAGTAGAAGCATCTTATTTTAATTAAACATGATCCAGAAAGTCCAGTTTGAGGAACAGATCCATGAGTGTTTAGGGTTTATCAGACATGAAAACACTCCAATGATGGGGTTTCTCGTCTCGGGTTCTGTGTCCCAGAGACGAACGTGCTTTGGTGTGAAATGTGCGTATCAACCCCAGAACAAAAGCCAAAGACCTTGAGAAGATGCTGGCTGAAACGGGTAAGAAATTGTCATTATCCACACTCAGCGAGGAAGAAGCCATTGCTCCAAAAGCAACATAAAAAAGCCAGATTACAGTTTGCAAATGCACACAGGGACAAAGACCTTGATTTTTGGAGACATGTCCTGTGGTCTGATGAAACTAAAATTGAACTGATTGGCCATAATGACCATCGTTGTGAAGTACGGGGGTGGCAGCAGCATCATGTTTTGCTGCAGGAGGGACTGGTGCACTTCATAAAATAGATGGCATCATGAGGAAAGAACATTATGTAAAAATATTGAAGCAACATCTAAAGACATCAGCCAGGAAGTTAAAACTTTGGTGCAAATAGGTCTTCCAAATGGATAACGAACCTATAAGCATAACGCCAAATCAGTTACGAAGTGGCTTAAGGACAACAAAGTCAGTGTTTTGGAGTTGCCATCACAAAGCCCTGATCTCAATCCTATAAAAAATGTGTGTGCGGAGCTGAAAAGGCCTAAAAACCTGACTCAGTTACACCAGTTTTGTGAGGAGGAAATGGGCCAAAAATCAGCAAACTACTGTGAAAAGCTTGTAGAGGTCATACAGTTTAAAGGCAATGCTACCAAATACTAATGAAATGTATGTCAACTTCTGACTTTGAAGAAAGTAATAAAACATGGCCTGAAAATGTTCTTTTTTATTATTCTGGCATTAAGCAAATAGAAATTATTTTGCTAATCCTAACTGACTAAAAACAGTTTTGTCTGATATAAAGTCAGACAGTGAGATATAAGGTGATGTGTCTTTTTATACAGTGTATGTAAACTTCTGGTTTCAACCATAGACTGTATATAAAATGAACGTAACATCTGTGACGTCACCCATTGGTTTGTGGACTGCTGCTCGGAAGCTAATAGTTTCGGATCTGGTCAGCTCCATCTTGAAAATTTCAGGTGCATGCTGGGAAAAAACAAAACAGGGATTCTACTTATATGGGCATCAGGAGGAGCATGAGGCGCCCTACTGAACCTTCGAACCAATCAACCTGTCAATCACCACGTAGCCACGCCCTAATGCATACCCTGCTTTATCTTCACATATAAAATCAGGGAGGCCAAAATGTCCCAAATGAACATCATACTGCATTGAAGAAGGCTTTAAACTAGCGATTGAGACCATAAACACGTTTTGAAAACGTTTACTGAGGTTAGAAATCAAGTGAGAAGTTGGTGAATTCTCCATTGACTTGTATAGAGACGGAAGTCCTTTTGACACCAAAACGGTCGCCCCCTGGTGGCCTTTTGATAGAATGCAGTTTTAAGTTACTTCTGCATTGGCATCATTTCAGAGGACCAGAACATTGTTTCTACTGTGTTTTGCTCTCATTTATGGACATGCTACTCTCTTCTGCTCTGTGTTTCAGCGTGGGTGGAGCTTAGCTCACAGCGCAGCAGAGGAGAGACTGAACCAAGTGAAGCACTCGAGCTGACGACAACTACACTCATTTCGTGACTATAAGTGCAACAAAAGCTTTGTAAGTAAAAAGCCAAGAAACGCACTTTATTAATATAATCCAAGTTAAAGATGAACAGACTCAAAACGTGTGATTTGGTACACAATGGAATAAACGGTAGAGCATAATATGAAAAGAAAAAATGTGCTTCTATTGTAACATGACATATATCATATATGTGACGATAAAGCAGGGTATGCATTAGGGCGTGGCTACGTGGTGATTGACAGGTTGATTGGTTCACAGGTTCAGGAGGGCGCCTCATGCTCCTCCTGATGCCCATATAAGTAGAATCCCTGTTTGTTTTTTTCCCAGCATGCACCGGAAATTTTCAAGATGGTGCTGCTCAGATCCGATACTATTGGCCTCCGAGCAGCAGTCCACAAACCAATGGGTGAGGTCACGGATGTTACGTCCATTTTATATACAGTCTATGGTTGAAACCAGAAGTTTACATACACTGTATAAAAAGACACATCACCTTATATCTCACTGTCTGACTTTATATCAGACAAAACTGTTTTTAGTCAGTTAGGATTACCAAAATAATTTCTATTTGCTTAATGCCAGAATAATAAAAAAGAACATTTTTTAGACCATTTTTTATTACTTTCTTCAAAGTCAGAAGTTGACATACATTTCATTAGTATTTGGTAGCATTGCCTTTAAACTGTATGACCTCTACAAGCTTTTCACAGTAGTTTGCTGATTTTTGGCCCATTTCCTCCTCACAAAACTGGTGTAACTGAGTCAGGTTTTTAGGCCTTTTCAGCTCCGCACACACATTTTTTATAGGATTGAGATCAGGGCTTTGAGATGGCAACTCCAAAACACTGACTTTGTTGTCCTTAAGCCACTTCGTAACTGATTTGGCGGTATGCTTATAGGTTCGTTATCCATTTGGAAGACCTATTTGCACCCAAGCTTTAACTTCCTGGCTGATGTCTCGAGATGTTGCTTCAATATTTCTACATAATGTTCTTTCCTCATGATGCCATCTATTTTATGAAGTGCACCTCCTCCTGCAGCAAAACATGATGCTGCTGCCACCCCAGTACTTCACAACGATGGTCATTATGGCCAATCAGTTCAATTTTAGTTTCATCAGACCACAGGACATGTCTCCAAAAATCAAGGTCTTTGTCCCTGTGTGCATTTGCAAACTGTAATCTGGCTTTTTTATGTTGCTTTTGGAGCAATGGCTTCTTCCTCGCTGAGTGTGGATAATGACAATTTCTTACCCGTTTCAGCCAGCATCTTCACAAGGTCTTTGGCTTTTGTTCTGGGGTTGATACGCACATTTCACACCCGCCTGGTTTCAACTGTAGCACTTTTCTAGTTGTTATGACTACTCAAAGTGCTTTTACACTACATGTCTCATTCACACACATTCATACACTGATGACAGGAGCTTCCACTCAGAGTACCGACCTGCTCATCAGGAGGAAACTAACCATTCACACACATTCACACAGAAACGGGAGTAATTTGGGGTTTTTCAGTATTTTGCCTAAGGACTCATCAACATGTGGACTGGAGGAGCCGGGAATCGAACCGCCAATCTTCCAATTGGTGGAGCGCTTTACCTCCTGAGCTGCCACCCTTACTGGAATATATTTGCATGATTTTCAGTTAAAAACTCCTTATTTATCTTCTACTGTTTCCTTTATGCAGCCGCTCAGCTCAGCCTCTGTCTATTAACAGGCTGTTTTAGCTCCTGCTGCTGTTTACTGACAGAGATCACTGCTATATATGTTTACCTCATTATTTGACACATTGGCCACTTTTAATATGAACATTGGACATTGTAACATTATAAATATGAAATAAGAAAAATCATAATAGGTCCCCTTTAATGATTCATGTCATGGGGAGTAGGGATGTCCAATATTATCAGCCCTCTGATATTATTGGCCGATATTCACTTAAAAATGTAATATCGGGAAATATTGGTAGCAGGTTTTTATAACCAATGTTTGTTCTGTAGGCTTCAGCATTTCCGAGTCTGCATGAACTCAGCATGGGACGTTTAGCGGTGCTTGATGACGTATAACAACAACACGCTAGACTCGTGGGTCGCTAACCGTGGCTAACTGTAGCTAACCGTGGCTAACCGTAGCTAACCGTGGCTAACAAGTTCATAGCGTCCACCGCCATGTACACGAACACCCAAATAGAAGGTTTACCTCCTCGTTGTTTTCTCTGTTATGCTTTCGGCGAGTCGCCTCTGTGACGTCACTGTCAGAGTCCGGTGGGTCCTATCTGGGTCCTATCTGGGTCCTATCTGGGTCCTATCTGGGTCCTCACTGGGTCCTATCTGGGTCCTATCTGGGTCCTCACTGGGTCCTATCTGGGACCTATCTGGGTCCTATCTGGGTCCTATCTGGGTCCTACTCTGCTGGAGACACAACAGCTGAGAGGACCGAGTGAGAGGACGTTCCTATAAAAGGTCCCGCCTCCAGAAACGGGGCTTATGTCTGTGGTTTGGAACTATTTCCAAGTGTTCCCTACGGATAATACATTTGTAATTTGCAATGACTGCAAAGCAGCATAATAAATATGGCAGTGCCATATTGGCACTTTTTTCCATAACTTAAGTTGAAGTTGTTCTCTTATTTTGCACAGACAGTGTTTACATGTGGAAAGCCATGTTGCATTTATGTTTGCATCCAGTGGGGCATCACAATATAATTAGGCATAATGTGCTAATTCAACAGTAGGAGATATGTTATGTTGTTACAGTTTTGGTGTAAAAAGCCTGCAAATATCGGTATCGGAAATTAAGAGTTGGACAGTATCGGAATATCGGATATCGGCAAAAAAGTCAATATCGAGCATCCCTAATGGGGACTTGATGTTTGTCCCCACATGAGGAAAACCTGATAGAAGTCTGAGATAAACAGATCAAAATCATAAAACAAACAAACGTGTCCATTGTTGTACATGTGGGTAAGTAACAGGGGCTTTCGAATTTGGGATGATGGGACTTTTAAATGGTTTCATAAAATGAACAGTTAAACAAAGCAAGTCCAGATGACTGGTTGTGAGGCAGCGCTAACGTTACCGACAGTGAACGTTTTTTAATTCAGAGCTGTCACACATCCAGCTGAGTCACCATCAGCTGGAAGTGAAAGCAGGTTAGAAATGTGAACAGTTTGAAACAGCTGCCAAAGCTGTCAGAGAGCCTGTTATTGTAAACCACAGAGAGAAGAACTGAGCACGAACACAATCAGCAACGTTACTGAGACGTTGAACTGACGACGTCACGTAACCATGCATTCAGTTTTTATACTTAAAAATCATAAAAATCAGGCATTAAAACTTATAATTTCTTTATATGTTCAACTGCTCCCTTCACTGTCTTTAATAGTCCCTGAATATTCGTCTGCCATACAACATAGAACTCGAGTATAACAGTACAAGGACAAGTATTAGGAAACGCTCATCATCATCATCATCATTATTATTATTATTAGGAAAGAAGAAAAAACAATACACAAATGTGTTTTCAGTTTTTGGACTTTTTCCTCTAATCTTGATCTTGATCTCTTAATCTTGCAAAAATATTGGATCATTTGAACATTTATTCAAACGAAACCATGTGAGAAGTTTAGAGGGAGAAATCATTATTTGGTGGAGCTGTTAACAACTCATAGACATCTGAAATGTGAGCCGACTACACACTGCTTTTTGGTTTCATCTTAACAATGTGTTGTATTTATAAAGCTTGTTATATTATCCATTGTGTCAAATCTGCACCTCTAACTGTACTGCAGTAAAGTACAAGTACCTCAAACTGTACTACGGTAAAGTACTAGTACCTCTAACTGTACTACAGTAAAGTACTAGTACCTCTAACTGTACTACAGTAAAGTACAAGTACCTCAAGTTGTACTGCAGTAAAGTACAAGTACCTCAAACTGTACTGCAGTAAAGTACAAGTACCTCAAACTATACTGCAGTAAACTATAAGTACAACATGTGCTTGTTTCTGTCCTCTGGAAGATAGATGTTTACTTCCGGTCCGTGCTGTCCCCCCTCAGCACTCAGGGCCTCTGTGGGTGAAGGAGGTGGTGTTGGGGGGGGGGGATTTGTCCGGAGCTTGCAGGCCGTCCATCACTCGTCCTGTCCTCCCCACGCAGCTCAGCAGAGCTTGCATAACGCGCGCTGCTCTCCATTTATCTGATCGCTCTGTGTATATTTTTATCTTCTCTCTAGAAACCGGAGCGATACAGCGGTTGTGAAACGGCTGGCGAGTTGGTGTGTCATGCTGAAAGTGCTGGCTCAGCACGATGGATGCTGGAGGTTAATGAAACCGGTTGGAAACAAGAGGAAGAAGCACGGAGATGATGATGATGATGATGATGATGATGATGCAAAAAAGTGCTTCATCTCTGCAGGAGAGTCAGTGTGTCCATCATCCTGCTTCCGACCCTTCATTTATATAATGTCATTGAATGTTTCTTCATAAAAGAACAAGTATATACGAACTTCTTCCTCTTACAGCCTGAGCTCGTCTGCTCTGACTGTCGATGGACAAGTAAGTACAAGCAAACACAAAGCAGCAAAAATAAACATACAATAAAAATCACTCAACTACGACTGTTTGCTCTCCTAAAACTTTGCAAAGTCCCGTCATCATCATTTTAGTCTCTGCTGTCTTCTAACAGTTCAGCAGCTTCACATCTTTGAATCGGAAGTTTGCATCTGGCTTTAAAACCTTTTCTGTTTTTAATCATCAGCTGAGAAATTATGTTTCTATACTGATGATGTGCGACAGTAAAGAGGAACGTAATGTTGTTGACATAAAGTATTTCATTAGTTAGAACAGTATCAGTATCTGTGTGAAGGTTCATGTTAAAGGCTTTATATGGTGAATGGGCTATCATTCATTCACACATTCACACCAGCCACCGGGAGCAGTTTGGGGTTCTTGCCCGCGGACACATTGACATGTAGACCGGAGGAGCCGGGAATCGAACCTCCGATCTTCTGATTAGTGGAGGAGCATTAATGGGTTTTCGTTGCTGCTAGAGCTGCAATGACTAAATCTATTGATCAATTAGTTGCCAACAGTTAAATGAATCAGCTCCTCCTGTTGTCTGTCTGCAGGATTCGGGTGTTAGATCCATAAACCTGCTGTTAGATCCATAAACCTGCTGTTAGATTCATAAACCTCCTGTTAGATTCATAAACCTGCTGTTAGATCCATAAACCTGCTGTTAGATTCATAAACTTGTAGTCTCTCATGTTCATGTTTGGATCGTGGTTTTGTTGTTTTGGCTTCAGTTCGTATCAGTTGTGATGGCGGTTTACTACCAGCCTGGTTGTGTTTGGTCATGTGGTCGTCATCAGAACTCCAACGATTGATTGATTAATTGATTAGTTGTCAACTATTAATCTATTCATTTTTTGTCTATTAAGTGTTTTTTAAAGAATAAAAGACCAAATTCTCTGATTCAGCTTCTTAAAGCTGCAGTCGGTAACTTTGAGGAGAGAGAGGACTTAGCATCAAATTTGAAGAAGTACAACTTTCAGATCCCTCCCCCTCCCTCTCTGCTGCACTCCTGCCCTGCCTCCAAAGTCACACAAAGTCCCTCCGCCAGAGGAGGCTGAGGTGCGCGCGATGGCACTAGTCCGTGTATGCTGTTGTTGGTAACGGAGGTAACGGTAGTTTTGTCCTCGCTGATTGTTGCTGCTGCGCCATTACTTTCTCTATGCTCCTGGAGCCACTCTCGGAGATATGAGCTTACCCCATAGACTGTATATAAGAAATGGACGTAACATCCGTGACGTCACCCATTGGTTTGTGGACTGCTGCTCGGAGGCCAATAGTATCGGATCTGAGCAGCGCCATCTTGAAAATTTCAGGTGCATGCTGGGAAAAATAAAAACAGGGATTCTACTTATATGGGCATCAGGAGGAGCATGAGGCGCCCTCCTGAACCTGTGAACCAATCAACCTGTCAATCACCACGTAGCCACGCCCTAATGCATACCCTGCTTTATCATCACATATAAAATCAGGGAGGCCAAAATGTCCCAAATGAACATCATACTGCATTGAAGAAGGCTTTAAACTAGCGATTGAGACCATAAACACATTTTGAAAACGTTTACTGAGGTTAGAAATCAAGTGAGAAGTTGGTGAATTCTCCATTGACTTGTATAGAGACGGAAGACCTTTTGACACCAAAACGGTCGCCCCCTGGTGGCCTTTTGATAGAATGCAGTTTTAAGTTACTTCCTGGTTGGCCTCATTTCAGAGGACCGGAACTCCCCACCTGGTTTGACCGAGCTGAGGAGGAAGAGGGAGGGGCCTGTGTGCGTGAGCAGTGATTGACGGCTGTCAGACGCTCCATCAGATTGGTTCCAATTGTCCGGCAATTTGCAGTAGGAGCAGTAGGTGGGGCTTAATGAGCCTGTTTTTTTGTTTTTTTTGTTTACAGATTACTAGTTTCATGTAATGCTGTCTTTACATAGTGACAGTCTTAGCAAATATGACAAAAAGTTACTTTTATAAGACTTACCAACTGCAGCTTTAAATGGGAATATTTTCTGCTTTCTTTTCTCTCTGTGAAAGTAAACTGAACGTCAGGTTGGACTTTGGGAAACACTGATGCACATTTTTCACCATTTTCTGAGGATTTTCTTCTTCTGTTCATTGGTTAATCAAGGAAATAATTGACAGGTTAATTAACAGAATCAGACACATTTAGTCAATCCCTTTTAAAGTTAAAGACTCTCTGAGCTGAGGGGAGGGATACACGTTTCCTGACCCGTCAATTTACTCACATTAAACATATACAGTCTATTTATTTATTGTATTTATTAACCTCCTCTTCAGCTGCTGAGCTGTAAACTGTATTTAAACTCTGTATGTCAGCTCTGTATTTATCTCCGTTTTGACAGCTATGATCCTCAGCTCACTCCTCCTGAAAATGTCTGGAACACATTTGTGTCGCTGATTGTTTCTTTCAGCACACAGCAGATAAACTCAGACTGATATATATTCATATCTCATTATTAGACACAGAGGCAGGAGGAGCGAGGACAACGAGAACAGCTGCATGTCGACTCCGAGACGTCAACAACACACTCCAAATATTTGTGTGTCTCAATTGAAAGTTAATGGAGTATAAAGACGTTTCCCTCCCCGGTCCTCAGTGATGAACTCTGACAGCTGAAGATTTAAATTTACTGCACACAGCGGCTTTAATCAGACATTTCATATCAATAAGGACTCATCCAGGTTATAATCTTTAGTCATTCTGAGTTTGAGATATGACATCATCATATAGTAATCTGTACACAAACAGCCTTTTATATATATATATCTATTTAAAGTATAAATATAATTCTGTTTATCTCATCTTGAGTTTTAATGGTAAATAATTGTTTCAGTATAATATGAAAAACAAAGAGGTGATGATGAAAAACGTCTGAAGCTTAAAATCCAAACAAAAATGAATAAATTAACACTAAATGAGTCAGAAAACAGATAATATTTCATGTTTAACCTTCGTGTCGTCCTCCCGGGTCAAATTGACCCCGTCTGTTTTGACTGTTCCTTCTTTCCTTCCTTTCTTCCTTCTGTCTGTCCTTCTTCCCTCCTTCTCTTTCTTTCCTTCCTCTTTCTTTCCTCCCTTCCTTCTTTCCTTCCTCCATCCCCCTTTCTTCCTTCCTTATGTCCTTCCTCCCTCCTTACTTCCTTCCTTCCTTCCTTCCTTCCTTCCTTCCTTCCTTTCCTTCCTCCCTTCCTTCTTTCCTCCCTCCCTCCTTTTCTTTCTTTCCTCCCCCCTACCTTCCTCCCTTACTTCTTTCCTCTGTCCTTCTTTCCTTCCTTCCTCCCTTCCTCTTTTCCTTTCTCCCTCCCTCCCTCCTTCCTTCTTTCCTCCCTCCCTCCTACTATCCTTCCTTTCTTCTTTCCTCTGTCCTTCCTTCCTTTCCTTCCTCCCCTCCTTCTTTTCTTTCCTCCCTTCCTTTCCTTTCCTCCCTTCCTTTCCTCCCTTCCTTCCTTCTCCCTCCCTTCCTTCCTTGACTCGAGGACAACAGGAGGGTTAAACTGAGCAGCTGAGATATGAACTCTGCAGACAGTCAGTCGGTGGATGGCGCCCCCCGCAGGTCACACAGGGAAGCTCTTCTCTCTCGCTGTAACATGACTGGCTTGATTTCACTCTTATTTGATCTCTTTTCTTAACATCAGCAGTTGCATCAGTCAGGCTGGCGTTACCACGGCAACGAGGCGGTGACGCTGCAGGCGCTGAAACTTTAAAATGTTTTAAATATAAAAAACGTCTTCAGATGAAATGAATGTTTGTGAAGCTGCAGTGAGACAGGCTGCATGTTTAAATCATTTTGACTTTGCTGATGATCATTTAACTTTATCACAAGTTTTCATCTTTTCTGTTAAATGCTGAACAGACTGAGAACCTCATTAGGATCATTTCATCATTTCATCATTTCATTTTTGGGGCCTCAAACATTCATTCATGTACTTGAAATGATCTCATTTAACCCTCCTGTTCTCCTCAGGTCAAGGAAGGACAGGAGGAGCGAAGGAAGGAAGGAAGGTAAGAAAGAAGGAACGGAGTAAGGAGGGATGGTGGAAGGAAAAGAGGAAGGACATAAAGGAGTAAGGAGGGAGTAAGGAAGGAAGGAAGGACGTAAAGGAGTAAGGAGGGAGGAAGGAAGGAAAGGAGTAAGTGAGGAAAGAAGGAAGGAATGAGGAAGGAAGGAAGAAAGTTAGGAAAGAAGAAAGGAAGCAATGAGGAAAGAAGGAAGGAATGAAGGAAGGAAGGGAGGGAGGAAAGAAGGAAAGAAGGAAGGAAAAGAGTAAGGAGGGAGGGCAGAAGGAAAAGAGGAAGGAAGGAAAGGAGTAAGGAGGAAGGAAGGAAGGAAGGAAGGAAGGAAGGAAGGGAGCAAAGAAAGAGGGAAGGAGGGGAAGAACGAAGGAAAAATTAAGGAAGGAAGGAAGGAAGGAAGGAAGGAAGGAAGGAAGGAAAGAAGGAAGAGTCAAAAGAGATGGGATCAATTTGACCCGGGAGGACAACAGGAGGGCTAAATGTGATTTTTAGATATTTGACGTGTGATAAATTCACATTATATTGTTTTTTTAACATTCAGATTTTACACTGAAATATTAATTATTTTAATAATTATATTAAATATACATAGATGTGTTTTCTGCTGTAATGGATCAGACAGCAGAGAGATGATGTCATCATCAGTCTTATCTGTGATCATTTTATACATTAACCTGCGTTTATGATGATTTGTCAGACGTCACCATTATAAAATAAGCATTTTATCAGGTGAGCAGCAGCTTGAGAACGAGCTGATTAACATTTATGGTCTGTAATTAAATCAGTGTTTGATATTAGATCTGGATTTAACTTCCTGTGAGGATCCTTGAGCTGAAATCATTACTAAATAAATGGCTGATTTGTTGTTTTAAGTCATTGTTTAAGCAGAAATGTCAAATCCTCTCTCAGCAGTTTCTCACAAAGGTTTCCTAATCTTCTAGTTTTATATGACATGATTATGTTTGTAACTGTTACTAACTCCACAGCTGTTTGTCCTCCAGCTATTTGTCCTCCAGATGTTCATTATGATGCAGTTTTTATTGTTTCTTCACTGCAAAGAGCAACAGTGTGGATGTAAGTCACTTTAAAGGACAGATTCATCATTTTTAAGTGTCTTTAATGCAGTTTTCCTCTCTGTAATGATTCCTCCTGTTCATACTGACCATTAGAAGATCCCTTCATCATGTTTACTGTAATGATTCCTCCTGTTCATACTGACCATTAGAAGATCCCTTCATCATGTTTACTGTAATGATTCCTCCTGTTCATACTGACCATTAGAAGATCCCTTCATCATGTTTACAATGGAAGTGATGGAGGACTAAACCCACAGTCCTCCTTCTGTGGAAACATGGATTTAAAAGTTGATCTGAAGCTTCAGCGTCCAGATGAGTCAAATCTTCATCTTCTATGTTTCAACGTTACAGTGTTGTTAGTAGCAAAGTCTTTTTGTTACTATACTTCCACCACAGCTCAACAGGGAAACACTAAGAGGGAATCTGATGCTAAAAACACTATAAATGTGTCAGATATCTCTTGATATGACTAACTCACACTGATGAAGATCAATAGAAGCTGATCACCTACTTTATAATGACTGTGCATCTTTTAATAGTCAGTATGAACAGGAGGAAAACCTCTCTACTGTTCATATGGAAACCCGACTGCTGGTTAACACACACTGCGAAATGTTGCTTCAAAGATTCAAACAGAATTAAAAAAACAAAACAACGAAAAAAAGTCGGATGAAGTTTCGTTTGTCGTTTCTTTTCTCTCCAAATTTCACCATCGTTCATTCATCATTTGATTGTTCTTTTGCAAGCAAGAGCAGTTTAGTAACACTTCTAAACGGTGCATTTATAAAGAACACGTCAGCGTCCAACATTCGACCGTCTGCTGCCAAAAAAAACCCCCTCATCGATGATGTCATCAGGTCAACGGGCAAACGAACATGGACGCTGTGTGAAGGAGGAAGAAGCAGCGGTTTGAGTGTCAGCCTGCAGTGACACTTACCTGACCCTTAACCCCCCCCCCCCCCCCCTCGCTGACACACCTGGACAGCTGCCCAGACGCAACACCGCCATCACCGATAACACTGATAGCCTCTGAGGTTAACGGCAGTAAGACATCATGGAGGCCGAAGTTCACCGAGGTGCCACATCGCCGGGGCGTGAACTCTCACTGCTTCCTTATTTACTTCATTTCCTTTCCTTCCTTCTCTTGTTGTCTACTTACCTCCTCCTTTCCTTTCCTACTTCTCAAAACACGTCCTCATCACCTTTCTTACCTTCCCTTTCCTACCTTCTAATTATCTTTCTTACTTCTTCATTTCCTTCTCTTACCTTCCTCTTTTCCTTGTCTCTTATTTCCTTTCCCTGCTTAACTCCACCTTTCCTTCTTTACACCTCCTTCCCTTTCCTGGCTTTTCATCATTACCTGATTCCCTCTATTCCTTTCCTACTTCTTCCTTTCCTCTCTTTCCCCCTCATTTCCTTCTTTACTTCCTCCTTTTTACTCCCCATCTCCCCTTTTTTCCCCTACCTTCTTATTTCCTTGTTTCTCATTTCTTGCATTACACCTAATTTCCTTTCCTACTTCTGTCTTTCCTCTCCTTCCCCCTCACTTCCTTCTTTACTTCCTTGTTTTTACTCACTAGCTCCCATTTTTTGCTCCTTACCTTCTCATATCCTTTCTTTCCTCCACATTTCCTTCCCTGCCTTCTTCTTCTTTCTTCAACCATGACCCTCTGATTTCCTTCATTTCACCTCCTTCCCTTTCCTAGCTTTTCATAATTATCTTCTTTTTCCTTTATTCCTTTCCCACCTCCTCATTTCCTTCCTATTTCCTCCCATTTTTCCCTTCATCTTCTCCTCTCTCAGCAGGTTCATGTGACCTGACAAACATACAAACATACAAACATACGTGAGCATTAAGATAGAGGAGAGATGTGAGCATGTTAGAAAAGCTGAGTTATAAATCCCAAACTGGTCCTCATCCAGCTCCTGCTTCGGGGTGTTTCCTGTGAGAGTGTGTGCAAACCAGTACAGCAGGCTGTGGTTGGACTGGTGCTGAACACTTCCAGCCGGGTGGAGCTCACACAGAGGGAGAGAGAGAGAGAGAGAGAGAGACAGACAGAGAGAGAAAGAGAGAGAGCGCTGGGAGCCAACCTAAACAGCTGCAAACGTTCACCAGGGGGGAGTCTGAGCCAGTAACCGTGGCAACCGTGGCTCGCAGCAGCATCACTGAAGTGTCGTGAATTATTGAGCTTCTCGTTCAGGCCAAAACAACAAACAAACATGTCCAGTCTGTCATTTTTTTTGCACCTCGGAGGTCAGAGGTCAGGGAACAAATCCAGAACCACATTATCTGGTGCATCACTTTTTACTACTATTATACTTCATTGAACTACTAAACTTTATTATCTTTGTTTTTACTGTTATTACTGTGTCTGCTCTTCTTCTGGCCGTATATGACAGTAAACCTTGAACCTTGAACCTTGAAGGACTCAGCTTCACGTCATCATCATCATCATCATCATCATCATCATCATCATCATCATCATCATGTGCTGAAGGTGTTTTAATGAGCAGAAAGCTGAGGAAAAAATCAACAATACTGATCAATATTATGGATGTGTGTTGTAGATGTTTCACCTCTCAGTCAGTTAAAACTGCAGCAGAAGTGTCCACAACCAAGTCCAGTTCAACCCTCCATGGAGATCCATATTATCTGTGTGTGTGTGTGTGTGTGTGTGTGTGTGTGTGTGTGTGTGTGTGTGTGTGTGTGTGTGTGTGTGTGTGTTTGTCTTTCAGCCTGTTTCATCACTCAGCTTCTCTTCTTATGCAATCCTGCTGTAAGCGATCCAGACTCAGACTGTAGAGAGATGTCGCCCCCTGCTGGATCAAACACAAACGTTCATCTATAAAACTTTACAAAGTGTTTTAATATAAAATATAATCAGATATTATTTAATGTTGCTCTTTGGGTTAAACACATGACACATGTAATGATATACTTTTTAGGAGGAGGAGATATAGACTAATTTATTTATTCAGTTTTCTATCAATTTAAAATGACAATATACTGCAACAGTTTAAATCTGCTGTAAATATTGTTATTGATTTACTTTAACTAACTGCTAAATTAATTAACTGTTATTGTTTCTGTATCACCTAATCACATTAATTATGTTGTCATTACTACGTAGTTTATATTACATGCACAACATGCATCAAATGAAATAATGACAATAAGTAAAGTATAAAAACTTTATCTGGGTCAGTGATAAATACGTGTTGGTAAGATGAACAATTCAAAAATAAAGAAGAAAAAAGAAAAAGATTTTCAAAAACAAATACATTTTAAAAATAGATGAAACACTGACTGACTCATTAATAATCACTGAGTTAAAGTTTGAAGCAGATACACCAACAAGTACTGCAGTATTATGAGTGATGTAGTATGCAGTATTACAGTAAAAGTACTGCAGTATTATGAGTGATGTAGTATGCAGTATTATGAGTGATGTAGTATGCAGTATTACAGTAAAAGTACTGCAGTATTATAGTGATGTAGTATGCAGTATTACAGTAAAAGTACTGCAGTATTATGAGCGATGTAGTATGCAGTATTACAGTAAAAGTACTGCAGTATTATGAGCGATGTAGTATGCAGTATTACAGTAAAAGTACTGCAGTATTATAGCGATGTAGTATGCAGTATTACAGTAAAAGTATATAAATATTAACTCACAGCAACTATTTTATAATCAAATTGTAGTTTATAATTATTTTTCTACTATTTTCTACTACGTGGTGATTGACAGGTTGATTGGTTCACAGGTTCAGGAGGGCGCCTCATGCTCCTCCTGATGCCCATATAAGTAGAATCCCTGTTTTTATTTTCCCCAGAATGCACCTGAAATTTTCATGATGGCGCTGCTCAGATCCGATACTATTGGCCTCCGAGCAGCAGTCCACAAACCAATGGGTGACATCACGCATGTTACGTCCATTTCTTATATACAGTCTATGATAAAAACACACAGGAAAAAGTCACATTTAAAGAAACAGATGATATAAACGACACATACATACAGTTTAAAAAGTGTTGAATATCCCTATCAGCCGATGACTTCTGACTTCGGTCTATTTCAGTTTACACAACTCAGCTGTGGCTCCAACACAGAGTCCAGCATAGAGAGGCTGAGTGAATGTGGTCTGGACTCTGTGGAGGAGAGTCATGGTTCCAGAGACGCTGTAGAAGGACAGAATACCTGCGCTGTGATCCAGGTACACTCCGACTCTGGAGGAACCGGGACCTGAGACGGGAGTTTTAATGCTGTTGAAATAAACATTATAACTGTCAGTGTCACAAACTAAAGACCAAGATGTGTCATTGAGTCCAAATCCAGATTCACGTCCTGCTCTGCTGATGTTCTTGTATGTGACTGCTACATCAGCTCCTCCTCCTCCGCTCCAGTCCACCTCCCAGTAACAACGTCCAGTCAGACTCTCTCTACTCAGGACCTGACACCAAAAAGTGAATCTGTCTGTGTGACTAGAATAAGACTGTTGTTGTCTCATTCGCTCTGCTTTTCTGTTCCCCTCAGATAACAACAGATATGTGTGTGCTGTGTTTGGATCCAGAGTGATTTCACGTGAATATTGTAAGAACTCAGCTCTGGTCTTGGGCTCTGGTTCTTTCTCTGCCAGTGAGATGTTTGTCCATTCGTCCCTCAGGATGTCCTTAAGTTTATCTCTGAGCTCTGACACAGCTGCTGTCACATCCTCAAAGTATCTCAGAGGACAGATATTGATGCTGGATGAGTCTGTAGGTTCACTGAGTCGTGACACTGAGGGGTAGTTGTGTAGAAACTGGTTGTGATCCTCTGTGTGTGAGAGCTGCTTCAGTTCAGCGTCTTTCCTCTTCAGCTCAGTGATCTCCTGCTGCAGCTTCTCCTGAAGCTCTTTGACTCGACTCACTTCAGTTTCCTGCTGGGATCTGATCTGCTGCTTCACATCAGAGCTTCTTTTCTGGAGGAGACGGATCAGCTGAGTGAAGATCTTCTCACTGTCCTCCACTGCTTTATCAGCAGACAGACTGACGGCCTCCACCTCCTGTTGAAGCAGCTTCACATCTTTCTCTCTGTGCTGGATTCTCTGCTGGATGTTTAGTCGACTCACCTCGAGCTCTCTCTGCCTCTCAGTCCTTTCTGCTGCAGCTGGGACTGTGTCGTGGCCTTTAAATTCATCCACAGAGCAGAGAGAACAGATACTCTGCTGATCTGTACGGCAGAACATCTTCATCACCTCATCATGACGAGAGCAGATGTTCTCCTGGAGCTTCTCCGAGGGCTCCACCAGCTTGTGTTTCTTTAATTTGGTTGATTTTAAGTGAGGCTGGAGGTGATTCTCACAGTAAGAGGCAGGACAGGTCAAACAGGACTTGAAGGCTTTCAGCTTCCTCCCAGTGCAGACATCACAGGCCACATCTTCAGGTCCAGCATAGCAGTGATCAGCAGGAGCAGATTGGAGTCCAGTCTTCTTCAGCTGCTCCACTAAAGCTGCTAACATGGTGCTTTTCTTCAGGACAGGCCTCGGTGTGAAGGCCTGTCTGCACTGAGGGCAGCTGTAAGTCTTCCTCTGATCCTCTCCATCCCAGTGTGTTTTAATACAGCTCATACAGTAGCTGTGTCCACAGGGAATAGTCACCGGGTCTTTCGGTAGATCCAGACAGATGGAACAAGAGAAAGTTTCTCGGTCCAGCTGATCTTTCTGCGCCATTCCAGCTCTCAGAGGCAACGACCGTCTGAGCTTTGCTTCCTGATAAGTTTGAACTCTAATCTGAACACGTGATTCTGCAGAAAAACAGAAAAAGACAGTTCTGTGCTGCATCACACGTTTGTTACACCCATCTTTAATCTGGAGATCTGAAGGGAGGGAACAAGGAAATGTGATCCCAGAGTGGAGCTTGTTGTTTTTAAAGAACAAAGATAGTTATGAGGACAAAGATCCGCCTCAGAGAAGTCTCAGTTAAAAGCTGCTCAACATTTAAACAGTTTGAACACATTTGAAATAATTCAGATTCAGACGAGTTTAACCCTCCTGTCGTCCTTGAGTCAAGGAACGAGGGAAGGAAGGGAGGAAGGAAGGATGGAAAGGAGGAAAAAGGAAGGAAAGGAGGGAGGGAGAAAGGAAGTAAGGGAAGAAGGAAGGAAAGGACGGAGGAAGGAAAGAGGGAAGGAAGGAAGGAAAGGAGGGAGGAAGGAAGGGAGGAAAGAAAAGAAGGAAGGAAGGAAGGACAGAGGAAAGAAGGAATGAGGGAGGGAGGGAGAAAGGAAAAGAGGAAGGGAGGAAGGAAGGAAAGAAGGACAGAGGAAAGAAGGAAGGGAGGAAGGTACGGGGGAGGAAAGAGAGAAGGAGGGATGGAGGAAGAAAAGAAGGAAGGGAGGAAAGAACGAAAGAGAGAAGGAGGGAGGAAGGACAGTGGGAAGGAAGGAAGGAAGGGAGGAAAGAAGGAACAGTCAAAACAGACGAGGTCAATTTGACCCGGGAGGACGACACGAAGGTTAAACAAACATCATTAACATTAACTGCAAGCAGGTAAAACCAAAGTTAATCTCATCCAGACACTCTACTGATAAATGTTGACCGTTAACAGTCACATGATCCTCTGCAGTACTGGAAGAAGTACTCAGATACTTTACTGCAATAAGAGTACTTATACTGCAATGTACAAATCCAGCCTGTTCTGAGTGTCATCCACAGACCAATGGACAAACATCTCCATCTTCCTGGATCGAGTACGCACACAATTCACAGCACAGCTCAGTCACACGTTTGTCTCCTTTTCATTGTGTTTTGGGCTATTAGCCGCCTTTGTTTCCTGCCCAAGAAGGCGAGGTGGCGGTTCCCTCGGTCCAAGCTCATCTACGTCGATGCTGGAACGTCTGGAGGGAGGCTCGAGCAGCACAGACCGGCTCACCAATATGCACCAGGTCACATTTACCTTTGATGACTGATTCAAAGAAGCTCTCCCCCCATTATTTTAGCCCTTATGGTGCATATGTGGTGGATTTGATCATTAACCCTTCTGTATCCCGACACATGAGCATGCACAGTTCAATCAACAGTTTCAGAGATTGTATTTGGCAGCTGGTTCGTCTGCAGATCATCAGCAGAAATGACTGAGTGAGCTGTTTCCCTCATGTAGAGCTGACACAGGTGACACAGTGAGGAGATCCGGTGCTGAGAAGGTATGAAGCTGCCTTATTGTCCCCGTTTTTATGTTTTTAAATGTGTCTAATGTTGTAATTTTAGGTTTCACTGAATAAAAAGGAGAAAGGCGTTAGTTTAAATATCTGCATCAAAGTAAGAACGTTTTATATCAGTAGAATCAGTTTGAATCATGTTTACTGCAGTTTAAATAGTGTGAGAATATTTAGAGTTATTTTCTCCTTCTAATGGTTCTGACTCCAGTCACAGGAGTATTTCTTCAGTTTGTTTTTTTTTCTGTCCTGTAATGTTTTATAGATTTTAAACTGGTTTTAATTAAAGCTCATTATGAAACGACTCACACACTGATCATAAAGCTGCATCATTCGTTAGTGAGATGACTTCATCACCTAGTTATATCCACCAGGTGGCAGCAGAGACTCATTTCTGTCTGCAGTGATGGAGCCACATTAAAGGACAAGTTCACACAATCTGAAGTCTTCCACCAACAGTCAGAAACCCAAATAAACAGGAAGTGTGTTTATGTGTCTGTAATGATTCCTCCTGTTCATACTGACCATTAGAAGATCCCTTCATCATGTTTACTGTAATGATTCCTCCTGTTCATACTGACCATTAGAAGATCCCTTCATCATGTTTACTGTAATGATTCCTCCTGTTCATACTGACCATTAGAAGATCCCTTCATCATGTTTACTGTAATGATTCCTCCTGTTCATACTGACCATTAGAAGATCCCTTCATCATCAGTGTGAACTACATTCATATGTTGTGCTGCATCAAGTATTTCAACTACATTTTTTGTAGTTTAACTTAATTTACAAACTACAATTTTGGCCAATAACATGAAATATTTTTTATTAAAAAAATACCTTTATAATATAAATGTTGTTTTACCATTATTGTTCCAGAAGTCTCTTTGATAAAAGGCATGAATCATGTCATGATCTAGAATATGTCTGCCTCTTTGTGTTTTTATTACATTTATTGTTGACTGATTTACATTTCTGATTTACATGTGGGTATTGGGGAAGGATTTTCATTTTCTCTTTAGATTACCAAACATGTCTTTAGATTACCCAACATGTCTTTGGTGAACCTACAGTATGTTCACCAAAAATTGAGTTGAGGCATATTTCTGCTGGCATTTAGTTTCATATAAACCACATGTTGATTTATTAGTCTCATTCCTTTTGAATAGTCAGTATGAACAGGAGGAACCTCTCTACTGGTCATATGGACACTGTGGTATCTGTTCCTTCGTCCTGTGGCATCCTGTCACATTCGAACACATGTTTTTCTTAGGTTAAAGGTTAAAGGTTAAAGGTCAGGTATAGTTAAAGGACCAGAGGCTGTTTTTTCCTGACTGATCAATTGTTGTGTTTTTAGAGATAGGAAACTTTATATAGAGTTGTTAAAACTGGAGTAGAGAGAGACTCAGATCAGCAGCAGGGACTCGCTCATGATTGGATGTTTGACACTGTTCTCTTTTAAATATACAAGTGAGACGTGTCAGCTGTGGTTTCCTTCTTTTTCATCAACACATCAAGAGACTGCTGGTTAACACACACTGGGAACACTGGGAACACTGGGAACAGTAGGAACACTGGGAACACTGGGAACACTGGGAACACTGGGAACACTGGGAACACTGGGAACACTGGGAACACTGGGAACACTGGGAACAGTAGGAACACTGGGAACACTGGGAACTGTCCTTAACCTTTGTGTCGTCTTCCCGGGTCAAATTGACCACGTCTGTTTTGACTGTTCCTTCTTTCCTCCCTTCCTCCCTCCCTTCTTTCCTCTTTTCTTTTCTCCCTCCCTCCTTCCTTTTTTCCTCCCTCCCTCTGTCCTACCTTCCTTCCTTCTTTCCTTTCCTCCCTTCCATCCTCCCTTCCTTCTTTCCTCTGTCCTTCTTTCCTTCCTTCCTTTCTTTTCCTTTCTCCCTCGCTCCGTCTTTCCTTTCCTCCCTCCTTTCTATCCTCCTTCCCTCCTCCCTTCCTTCCTTCCTCCCTTCCTTCCTTCTTTCCTCTTTTCTTTTCTCCCTCCCTCCTTCCTTTTTTCCTCCCACCCTCTGTCCTACCTTCCTTCCTTCTTTCCTTTCCTCCCTTCCATCCTCCCTTCCTTCTTTCCTCTGTCCTTTTTTCCTTCCTTCCTTTCTTTTCCTTTCTCCCTCGCTCCGTCTTTCCTTTCCTCCCTCCTTTCTATCCTCCTTCCCTCCTCCCTTCCTTCCTTCCTTCTTTCCTCTTTTCTTTTCTCCCTCCCTCCTTCCTTTTTTCCTCCCTCCCTCTGTCCTACCTTCCTTCCTTCTTTCCTTTCCTCCCTTCCATCCTCCCTTCCTTCTTTCCTCTGTCCTTCTTTCCTTCCTTCCTTTCTTTTCCTTTCTCCCTCGCTCCGTCTTTCCTTTCCTCCCTCCTTTCTATCCTCCTTCCCTCCTCCCTTCTTTCCTCCCTTCCTTTCTTCCATCTGTCCTTCTTCCCTCCCTCCTTCTCTCTTCCTTTCCTTCCTCCCTTCTTCCTCCCTTCCTTCTTTGACTCGAGGACAACAGGAAGGTTAAAAGCAGAGATGTGAACTCTTCCCTCTTCTGTAGGTGTAATGTTGGTTTCCCGCCACCAGGTGTCGCTGTTCAACCAGCTGTTCTCATTCTGTCACAACATGAACTCTCAATTACACAATAATGCAGATTTTCCTGTTTAACTGCTGAATGTTTGAATGTTTTATGATCATTAAGAACAAAAACAAACTTAAACCTGAACTTTTCTCACATTTATTCTTCTGCTGCTGTTTTTATTTTAAACACAGATCTGTGACGTCAGAGCGGCTTCACGCTGTTTCCACGGTCACACCTGTGTATTACGTCACACTCCTCCTGCCCTGTGTTTCCAGACTGGACCCGCACATGACGTCACCGCTGGGTTGGCACGCTCTCATCAAGTCAACGCTTCACCAAACGGGAAGCGCCGTGATACTGACTTCAAAATAAAAGGTACAAGGTTTAAAAATAAAGAAAATGAATCTAAAAATGTGTTTTTTTCATGACTAAGATGTATTAATATTTCATTTATTGACGTATTTATTTGTTTGTTCTTGAAGCACAAATCCAGTGGCATCTGTTATCTCATTATATAAATACATATAATAACAATACAGTTTTTCTGTCTTATTCTATGTTTATTTCTGCATTTATTTATTCATACCTTTGTCATTTTTCATGCTCCATAGTTGAATAGTTAGTTTGGTGTGTCGTCTTTTTAATTATGAATTTTCACAGTCTGCTAGTTTTATGACAAAATGCAACTTTCTCGACTTGCAAACAATGTTTTAAATTGACAAACATCATAACTGTAATTCAACAGGAAGTGATTTGTCTCTCGTAGTTATTACTATCGTACATTATATTTACTGATATAAGGCGTCATGTTGGTCCTGTGGAAAGGGAAACGGGGCTTAATGTTGTAAAAAATAAAATAAATAAAGACTTAGCCACTGTGACGTCACCTGTTGCTTTAAGGACTCATATTACGAAGCCTTAAATTTGCATTTTGACGATCGCCATCTTGGATTTTTGGAGCCAGAAGGCTAGCAGCTAGCATTTACAGTCTCTAATTAACTGTGATCACACTGATGTTACGATTAACTTGCATCAACTGAAAACACACTGAAATACTGACGGCTACGGCTGCACTCATACACCATATTTACGTTAAAAACTCAGCGTTGTTGCCGTGGTAGCGACTTGTCAAACATACCATAAAGCATAACCTGCCAAATTTAAATGAAGAAGACTTGAAACTAGTGATTGAGACCATAAACTCGTTAGTAAAGTGTTCATTGAGGTGATGAACGAAGTGAAAAGTTGGATAATTTTCTCAGAAACTTCTTTACAATCAGATTTCTGTTTGGAGCCAGTGGAGTCGCCCCCTACTGGCTGCTAGACACTTTTCAGCTACCTGCTAAAGTTATGAAATGTTTATTCGTTTTTAAAATTTATTTAGTTTTTCAGTTTGCTTTTTTTTATTCCAGTTTAGTTTTAGTGAGTTTAACAAGAGATGAAATAGTTTTAGTTGAGTTGTTATGTAGTTTTACGGTCACCATGGAGACAATGAAAAGAAAACTACAACTAAGATCATTTTATCTGCTGTTTACTTTAGTTTTAGTTAGTTTTGCTTTGTTCATTATAGTTTTTTATTATTTTTATTTAAGTTAACTAGATTCTTCTTCTCTTTAGTTTTAGTTTAGTGACCTATAATAACCCTGGTTCATATCACCAGTGATTTATTTGAAGGTAAAAGAGAAAATAAAACACACACTTTTTCCTCTTCAGTCATTTTCTCATGTTTTATATCAACACGGCTCTTATTTTGAAGAAGAAGCTCCTCCCGGTTCCCGGTGTCTCCGGTAAAGCAGCGAGGCTCCGAGTCCAGTCAGTCACAGCGCTGCAGCGAGCAGCACAGCCGCTTCTCCCCGCAGCTCGGTGCCGGTCCGTCGGCCATGGCGTCCATCACCTGCCGCGTGCAGCACCTGGAGGACTCGGATCCGTTCATCTGCACGAACTTCCCGGAACCGCGCAGACCTCCGACGGTCAACGTGGAGCAGAACATCCCGCTCAGCGAGCAGATCTCCGGGATCCACAAGCTGCTGCAGGCGCCTCTAAAGGTGAGTCCATGGCTCCGATGCCACAGGTGTGTTTACCTGCGCGAGCGTTTACCTGTAGGAGGGTTAGTTAGGGTCAGGGTTAGTATTAATACTACAGTTTAAAGTATTTATACTACAGAGTCAAAGTATAAATACTAGGAGGAAAAGTAGAGTAAAAGTTGTAATACTACATAGTGAGAGTAAAACATTAACTTTAAAGTCATAAAAAAAGTAAAAGTACACAAGTTTAACAGCTAAATTTACTTAAATTATAAATACTACAGTTTAAAAGTATAAATACTACAGAGTTAAAGTAAAACATTAACTTTAAAGTCATAATAAAGTAAAAGTAAACAAGTTTAACAGCTACATTTACTTAAATTCTAAAAGTAAAAGTCTTAATTTTACTTTAATAATACTTTAATCTGCTTGTGATGAAGTATTTGTACTTTAACTCATTTAAGGATGTGGAACCGCTTTCAGCAGGTCTCAGAATATAACAGGTGACTAAATATAGTGTAACACCTGTCACACTGAAACAGGACTTTAAATGACTTTATGCTGGTGTTAAATGTTAGTGGTGAATGATTGAAGGTGAGAAGCTCCGGTAACTTTTCACTGAGATCATGAGACTGAACTACATTTAACAGTCTGGGAATTTATTGTTTTTGTTGCTTATTTGGTGGATAAATGTTTAAAAAGCTGTGAGAAAAGGTGAAATCTATCATCTAACTGCTCAACCACTAATAAATAATATCATCAACATGTGAAATACTCATTACTTAAGTTTTAAAGGTGTTTTAAGAGTTTAGTGTCTTTAAGGAATTAATAAATATATATTTAATAAGACATGATAGCAATAAACTCATGCAAGAAGATTAAAATAGTCTCAACAACCATTACATAAACTATAAACTGCAGTGCTGTTACGGAGCTTTGCAGGATATAAAGTTTATTTGACCTTATTAATTAATTTGGTGAACAAACATGTTTTCAGCCTCTGTGTTAAAATAACTTCTGAAGGTTTCTGAGAGTTTTTTCAGATCTGTTGCTCTTAAAAACTGCTTCATGTTCGGGTCCTGAGTGTTTCAGACTGTAGCAGCATCAGAAATGTTTCAGTCATATTTTTAGTGTTTTACTGTCAGAGCAGCAGAGTTTGGGTCGTACCAGGGGGGGAGTTCCGGTCCTCTGAAATGAGGCCAACCAGGAAGTAACTTAAAGCTGCATTCTATCAAAAGGCCACCAGGGGGCGACCGTTTTGGTGTCAAAAGGACTTCCGTCTCTATACAAGTCAATGGAGAATTCACCAACTTCTCACTTGATTTCTAACCTCAGTAAACGTTTTCAAAATGTGTTTATGGTCTCAATCGCTAGTTTAAAGCCTTCTTCAATGCAGTATGATGTTCATTTGGGACATTTTGGCCTCCCTGATTTTATATGTGACGATAAAGCAGGGTATGCATTAGGGCGTGGCTACGTCGTGATTGACAGGTTGATTGGTTCACAGGTTCAGGAGGGCGCCTCATGCTCCTCCTGATGCCCATATAAGTAGAATCCCTGTTTTTATTTTTCCCAGCATGCACCTGAAATTTTCAAGATGGCGCTGCTCAGATCCGATACTATTGGCCTCCGAGCAGCAGTCCACAAACCAATGGGTGACGTCACAGATGTTACGTCCATTATATATACAGTCTATGGTTCAGACTCTCATCACGCTGCAGCAGTTCAGAACTTCATTCACACATCGACTGATTTTAACTGTGAGAACAAGACAGAAACACAAACATCACAACTCAAAGTAGACAAACTGTACTCCGGTAGTTTTATTTTGCTTTTCCTCACTTCGTATCTCACATCTTTAAAGCTGTTAAACAAAACTGAACAGACTTCTATAACATTGTTGTGTTTAAAAAAGAGAGATCATCTTCTTTTCTTTATTGAACTCATTCTTCTCCTGCTCGCCTCCAGCAGAGATGATGAACGCTGCACTTTATCAAACACGAGTGATGATTATGTTGCTGTGTGTGGAAGTAGTTAGCTGTTTGTTTATAAAAGACAAAACGGGATGCGGTGGGAGACGGGTCTGAAATACAGGAGAAAACGGGAGTGTTGGCAGCTGTACAGTGCTGCATGATGTGGAGGAGGGACGGAAATACACATACACAGCTTTTTGCAGACTGTTTCTAAACAACGTTGCACAACGGAAAATGACAAAAAGTTTTGAGATCGTTTGGCCCCAAAATCGTAATCACAATCAAATTTCGATTAATTGTGCAGCCTTAATAGATGGATGGATGGATGAATGGATGGATGGATAGATAGATAGATGGATGGATGGATAGATAGATAGATGGATGGATGGATGGATAAATGGATGGATAGATGGCAACATACAGGACTAAAATCAATAAAGTGACTGAAGCTGACCCTGATCATTAAACAGTCACATGATCAGTTCTTCTAACAGTCATGTGTTTCTGAAGGATGATCAGAGGACCGAGACCAGCAGAGGCAGAGTTAGAAGCAGGCAACCGGAATTAATTTCACGATACCGGAAATACGTTGCTCCCAGGCGGGGAGTTCCGGTCCTCTGAAATGATGCCAACGCGGAAGTAACTTAAAACAACATTCTATCAAAAGGCCACCAGGGGGCGACCGTTTTGGTGTCAAAAGGACTTCCGTCTCTATACAAGTCAATGGAGAATTCACCAACTTCTCACTTGATTTCTAACCTCAGTAAACGTTTTCAAAATGTGTTTATGGTCTCAATCGCTAGTTTAAAGCCTTCTTCAATGCAGTATGATGTTCATTTGGGACATTTTGGCCTCCCTGATTTTATATGTGACGATAAAGCAGGGTATGCATTAGGGCGTGGCTACGTGGTGATTGACAGGTTGATTGGTTCACAGGTTCCGACTGCCTCCGAGCAGCAGTCCACAAACCAATGGGTGACGTCATGGATGTTACGTCCATTTCTTATATACAGTCTATGGTTGCTACCAAGCAAACCAATCACAGCGTTGCCTCGGCGCGTAGTTACATTTCTGGGGAGGAGCACGTCGGGTTCACGGCGCTCTGCATGAATCAGCCTTTACTCTTCCTCCTCAGAAGTCACATGATCACTGGAGAGTCTCCTCCCTGCAGAATGAGGAAGCTCAGAGTGAATCATCGGCATGGAGACGGGAGCAGGAACAGTCCGGCTTCCTGTTGTCTGAGTAACGATGCGTCCGTCGTCCTGTTTTCATGGTTTCTCCAAACAGGAAGTGAATGCAGCGCTGTGCTCATGCTTCAGAGTCTAACTCAGCATGAAGTCACAGAGCAGTGAGTCATTTTTCATCGTGGTTATCAGAAGGCTAAAGTACGAGCTGCAGATAAAGAGCTGCGTTACGTCACTGAACATGTTTCTGCATTATAAACACACAGTTTGCTGTTTGAAGGAAAAATGCAAAGATCATTACTCAGCAGTCTGTCATGTTTCATCCTTATCAAGCAGCTGCAGCCTGACGTTCTTCTTCACTTTTATTAACCCTTTACATTCTGTTCAGGGTCAAATTTAACCCATTTTTACATGTGAGAGCTGTAAAAACATCACATACACATTAAGTTTAACCAGACTTTTGCTAAAGTGACCCACAGTTTACACACATGGAGACAAAATGCTTCAATTTTTAAATTCTTCTGCAGCTGATACACATTTTTATATATGCAAATGTACAAATTTGGCAAAAAATCAGCATTAAAACATGTTTCTGTATTAATTATATTCTATAAAATGTTCTCCTGGACCATAAAATAGTGATAATTAATGTGTTTTTTCAATAATATTAATAAAATAGAAGGATTAATAAAGTCTATTAGTGACTGATGGGGAATAGATGAAAGTGTATTAGTGTGCAGACTGATTATAAGTCAGAATATGAGCAGTATTTGGAGGTTAACGTAGTTTTAAAGTCGAGCACCAGCTCCAGTCCGGCTGCTGCGGGGCGTTCAGAGTCCCTCGGGAATCTCCAGCATCAGATAAGGAGCATTGAGCGGCGCTCCCACCCGATTACATTCCTCCACTGACCCCCTAATTGTTCCCATCATGCTCTGCGGCTCGACCTGCAGGCCCAGATCAGCGGAGGAGATACCACTGATTCCTCAAAGTGGAATCAAACTTTAGGGGCATTCTTCTTGCCCTACTCCTCCTCCTCCTCCTCCTCCTCCTCCTCCTCCTGGATGTGTTTTGAGTGATTCTGGAGGAACAGGGTGGGACCTGTAAACAGCAGATAAGCTGGATGGATGGACGGATGTAATACTAACAGCAGAGTGTTGATAAGAGCTCAACTGGCTTTTCCTTCCTTGCTTCTTGTGGAGCTGCAGAATAAAAGCAGCCTTTAATAAAGCTGCTGTTCTTTAAATAGAAGCAGAGTCACAAACACATCGGCCTGTTTGGTTATTTAAAATTAAGTCATCAACGTGCTTCCTCTTTACTCTCCTGATGGGACCGGCTGTTACTTAATTATGATTTTAAAGGAACATTTTGACATGTATTTATTATGTTTAATCTCTCCTGATGTGACTGCATGTGTTAGAGGTGAGCAATGCATTCTGGGAGTCTTGTCAAAAAACAAATAGTAACATGACCATATATAGGTCTGCTGTGCTTTACTGCTTTTCTGTTATTTAAAGCCTGATGTGAGGCTTCAAAGCTTTGGCAGCTCTACAGCAGGCTTCAATGGGGGGAGGGGGGGGGGGGGTTATCAGGTGGGCTCCCTCCTTCATTGGTGTTTCTTTAGCCTAATATTCTGATTAGATTCGGTTTAGAAGCACAAACCAAATGAAAATGCTCCATGTAAACACCTCAATCAGAATAAACAGGCCCAAACCATTTCAGAGAGGAAGAATATTCCTTTTCCCAAACTGATCAAAGGTTAAATGTTATCATGTAAACACTGAAACGGAAAGTTGTCTCAATGCTTTCTCTCTGATGAATGAAAGAAGCGTCATCACAAAGTTTTGCCTCCATGTGAACCATAGACTGTAAATAATAAATGGACGTAACATCCGTGACGTCACCCATTGGTTTGTGGACTGCTGCTCGGAGGCCAATAGTATCGGATCTGAGCAGCGCCATCTTGAAAATTTCAGGTGCATGCTGGGAAAATAAAAACAGGGATTCTACTTATATGGGCATCAGGAGGAGCATGAGGCGCCCTCCTGAACCTGTGAACCAATCAACCTGTCAATCACCACGTAGCCACGCCCTAATGCATACCCTGCTTTATCGTCACATATAAAATCAGGGAGGCCAAAATGTCCCAAATGAACATCATACTGCATTGAAGAAGGCTTTAAACTAGCGATTGAGACCATAAACACATTTTGAAAACGTTTACTGAGGTTAGAAATCAAGTGAGAAGTTGGTGAATTCTCCATTGACTTGTATAGAGACGGAAGTCCTTTTGACACCAAAACGGTCGCCCCCTGGTGGCCTTTTGATAGAATGCAGTTTTAAGTTACTTCCTGGTTGGCCTCATTTCAGAGGACCAGAACTCCCCGCCTGATCTGAACAAACAATGAAAACATATTGTGGTCACATTTAAAAGATTCATATATTAAACATTGTGTAAAATGTTGTCAATCAGCAGCTTCTGTGTGAAGTAATCTGTGGAAAAAACAGACATAATATTGTTAAAATTGCTAATTTTTCTTAAAACATCTCAGGCTGTTCATCTGTTCTGTAAATAGATGGTTTATTATAGTAAAGTTTATTATAGTAAAGTTTATTATAGTAAAGTTTATTATAGTAAAGTTTATTATAGTAAAGTTATATCATATATATTATTTTTATGTTATTATGTGATGGTTTTACTGGTCTGGCCCAGGCAGCTTAGACAGTTTATACCAGGAGCTCTGAGTGTATATAAACTACATTATGACATCATGAACATCAGAGGAGCTACTTTATATTTTGCAGGTGATGAACTCGAGTTATGATGTCACAGTTTGTTTTGGTCCACTCAGCTGTTTGTTTTAAATGTTGAAGTTATTTTAAGACACTTGACGACTTTTTAGACTTCTTTCCAAAATCCCCTTAAAGTAGTTTATTCATGTGTACTACGAGTATAATTATTTTATACTGAAACTGAGGCAGTATACTTGAAGTTTACTTTTTATATACTTAAGAATAGTATAGTCAAGTATACTTGACTTATACTGAAAAGTCTAAGACTAAGAACATTAATACTAAGATTTACACTTATACTTTAACCCTCCTGTTGTCCTCGAGTCAAGGAAAGAAGGGAGGAAGGAAAGGAGGGAAGGAAGGACGGACAGAAGAAAAGGAGGGAAAGAAGGAAGAAGGAAGGGAGGGAGAAAGGAAGGAAGGAAAGAAGGAAAAGAGGGAAGAAGGAAGGAAAGAAGGAGGGAAAGAAGGAAAATAGGGAAGGAGGAAGGAAGGAAAGAAGGAAAAGAGGGAGGAAGGAAAGGCGGGAAGGAAGGGCGGACAGAAGAAAAGGAGGGAAAGAAGGAAGGAGGAAGGGAGGGAGGAAGGAAGGAAGGAAAGAAGGAAAAGAGGGAAGAAGGAAGGAAAGAAGGAGGGAGGAAGGAAGGAAAGAAGGAGGGAAAGAAGGAAAATAGGGAAGGAGGAAGGAAGGAAAGAAGGAAAAGAGGGAGGAAGGAAAGGCGGGAAGGAAGGGCGGACAGAAGAAAAGGAGGGAAAGAAGGAAGGAGGAAGGGAGGGAGAAAGGAAGGAAGGAAAGAAGGAAAAGAGGGAAGAAGGAAGGAAAGAAGGAGGGAGGAAGGAAGGAAAGAAGGAGGGAAAGAAGGAAAATAGGGAAGGAGGAAGGAAGGAAAGAAGGAAAGGCGGGAAGGAAGGGCGGACAGAAGAAAAGGAGGGAAAGAAGGAAGGAGGAAGGGAGGGAGAAAGGAAGGAAGGAAGGAAAGAAGGAAGAAGGAAAGAAGGAAAAGAGGGAGGAAGGAGAAAGGAAGGAGGGAAGGAGGGAGGGAGGAAGGAAGTAAGAAGGAAGGAAAGGAGGGAGGAAGGAAGGAGGGGAGGAAGGGAGGATGAAAAGAAGGAAGGGAGGACCTTATAAAGTCTACTTTTATAAACTTAAAAATGTTCCAATTTAGTCCGAAGAGATATTAAATTAGTAAACTTTGTAGTACAGTACCAGTACCTGGTCCGTAGTATACTTACTATACTTACACTCAAGCATACTTAATAAAATGAACTTCTAGTATACTACTGTTTGCTAAGGGGCTGTAGTCGCATCTCCAGTCGCTTCACACACAGAGCAGGTCTAGACTGATCCAACATTCCCACACAGCAGGAAAAACTCTCTTTAAACGGGAAGAAACGTCCAGAACCGAACTCTAGGTGGGAGAACCTCAGCTGACCGGTTGGGTTGAGAGAGAGAAAGGAAAGGCTGATGACCTGTGTGTGTTTCATTGGGCTCGTTAGGTTGTATCCTTGGTTGCTAAGGCGGTTGCTAAGGTGTTTCCATGTGTTGTTGACACTGTCCACTCCCATAAATAAGACGTGATTCAGCTCCAACGTGTGCGGATGGATGTGAGGAGGTGAGATGATGATGATGATGATGCTGTAGAAGATGAAGAAGCTTCTCTGAGGCTTCAACACACTGAGTTTGTCTCATTAAGAGGAAATATTCCAAAATGAGTCTGTTGAGTGTTTTGTGGCTCAGGAAGGAAGTCCGAGGAGAAAATAGGACGTTTTGTGTGACAGAGACTAAGTTTAGAGGACATCCGCCTGCATTCAGACTGAAGGAAGCCCTGCAGGGACAAACACAGAGGCACCGAGCAGCTGCTGGGTCGCAGCATTATTAAGCTCTCTGTGTCTCTTTTGTCTTTTTACTGGATCTGATTCTCAATCTGGACTCATCAGGTTTCATGTCTCACCTGCTGCTCCACCTGACTGAACCCAGACTCTGCTGCTGAGACTGAAACGTATAAAGAAAAGTTTAAGACTAAAAACATTAATACTAAGACTTATGCTTATACTTTAACCCTTCTGTTGTTCTTGAGTCAAGGGAGGAAGGAAGGAAGGAAAGGAGGAAGGAAGGGAGGGAAGAAGGAAGGAAAGGAGGAAGGAAGGGAGGGAGGAAGAAGGAAGGAAAGGAGGAAGGAAGGGATGAAGAAGGAGGGAAGAAAAGGAGGGAAGGAGGAAGGAAGGAAGGAAAGGAGGAAGGAAGGGATGAAGAAGGAAGGGAAGGAAGGAAGAAAAGGAGGGAGAAAGGAAGGAAGGAAAGAAAAGAGGGAGGGAGGAAGGAAGGAAAGGAGGAAGGAAGGGATGAAGAAGGAAGGGAAGGAGGGAAGAAAAGGAGGGAGAAAGGAAGGAAGGAAGGAAAGAAAAGAGGGAGGGATGAAGGAAGGAAAGGAGGAAGGAAGGGAGGGAGGGAAGAAAAGGAAGGAAGGAAGGAAGGAAAGAAAAGAGGGAGGGAGGAAGGAAGGAAAGGAGGAAGAAAGGAAGGGAGGGAAGAAGGAAGGAAAGGAGGAAGGAAGGAAGGAAGGAAGGAGGCTTCAAGTTACCTTCAGTCTGTTTTCACAGTAAATAAAGTAGTTTATCTCTGACATTAAACCAGAGGATCAGTATCAGCTCTGTTAGTGATGATCTGCTTCCTGTTAACAGGCTGGATGTAAAGAGTCCTGCAGAGTAAACAGAGTGACTGAGAGACGCCCAGAGAGGACTGCTGCCGTTATTGTTGCTGTAGAAGAAGAATGTGGCAGTGCAGGTCTGCAGCGTGTTGTGCAGCTCGCTATCAGCATCAGACCTGACTCCAGCTTCATACCTGATCATGACTCACATGCACAGCTGCAGCTCTCTGTGCCAGTCCGCCTGACTGCACCGCTATTAATAGACTGAAAACATTCAGAGCTGGACTCACACACACACACACACACACACACACACACACACACACACACACACGCATGCGCACGCACACACACACACACACACACACACACACACACACACACACACACACACACACACACTGCGGTACAGCCTGCAGTCAGTCAGTCTGCTGCAGTCAGTCAGTCAGTCAGTCAGTCAGTCTGCTGCAGTCAGTCAGTCTGCTGCAGTCAGTCAGTCTGCTGCAGTCAGTCAGTCAGTCAGTCAGTCAGTCTGCTGCAGTCAGTCAGTCAGTCTGCTGCAGTCAGTCAGTCTGCTGCAGTCAGTCTGCTGCAGTCAGTCAGTCAGTCTGCTGCAGTCAGTAAGCAGGAGCAGCCTGACCAATCATCAGCATTCATTGATAATTGATCAGTTAATCAGAAGGTTGAAACATGAATGGAAGCAGCAGCCATGTTGGTTCAGACTGGAGATGAAAAGTCTTCATATCATAATGTAGAAATACTCTTTATTATTCCTGAGAGGTTAATGTGGTTTAATCAGGTGACAAACACAGCAGAGAAGAAACTCCTCACTGAGTAACAGTGCAGATTTATCTCTGAATGTGTTGAAGTGGAACAAATAATATAAATAACACTCAAAGTAAAGTAGCTCAAAATACAGACTGTTCAGGATCAGGACCGGACCGAGAGTGAAAGGGTGAAAGTGACATGTAGTATAAAAGCAGTTTATAAGCATTAATCCATGAATCATTGACCATCAGTTAGTCATCATCCTGATCCAGGTGATTGATCCAGTATCAGACTGATATCAGTATCATTGTGTCTGCAGTGATTCATTGTTCAGTAAACTGTTATGATGATTATTGATGATATGACAGAGTTAGTTATATTTCCCTTTGTTTTAAATCTGATTATCTGTCATTAAATAAACTTTCATACGACTGCAGCTGATAGTGAAGCTGTCACAGTGTGATGTCATCATGTCAGCTGGTCTATGACACACTGCTAATGCTCACCATAGTGTTCATATGTTACTGTCTGCAGCTGCTGAAGAGTGACGGACTTCTGATAATAAGATCTCAGTTCACATCTAAATATAAAACTTTTATATTCAGTATGTTGGCAGATATCTTCATCTTCATCTTCATCTTCATCGTCTATTCATGGCTTCATATTTCCTCCCTCACTTTATGTGAAGGTTTAACGTGTTGACATAGAAATATAAAATATGTTAAATAAATAAAGACGACCTCATCAGCAGAACCGGTTCAGTCGGTTGTGTTTGTTTGATTTTAACCCTGAAACTGCCGAAGCCTGCATAGTAACACACACACACACACACACACACACACACACACACACACACACACACACACACACACACACACACACACACACACACACACACACACACACACACAGGGTTAGGGTAAGCAGTGCCTCTAGCGTATGTGAGGCTGAGGCAGACTCAACTTCTCTGCTGCGTGTGTAATGAATGCAAACAGTTTAGGAGGTTCGTGCATGCGTAGTCTGTTCTCACGCTGTCTTTATGGGCATCATTGAGGCAAAACCATAGACTGTTTATATAATGGACGTAACATCTGTGACATCTGGGTTTGTGGAGTGCTGCTCGGAGGATCTGAGCAGCGCCATCTTGAACATTTCACAAATGAATGAGAAGGCTTTAACCCTCCTGTTGTCCTCGAGTCAAGGGAGGAAGGAAGGAAGGAAAGAGGGACAGAGGAAAGAAGGAAGGGAAGAAGGTAGGAAGGAAGAAAGGAAGGAAGGAGGGAAGGAAAGAAGGAGGGAGGGAGGAAGGAAGGACAGAAGGTAGGAAGGAAGAAAGGAAGGAAGGGAAGAAGGTAGGAAGGAAGAAAGGAAGGAAGGAAGGAAGGAAGGAAAGAAGGACAGAGGAAAGAATGAAGGGAAGAAGGTAGGAAGGAAGAAAGGAAGGAAGGAGGGAAGGAAAGAAGGAAGGGAGGAAAGAGAGGAGGAGTGAGGAAGGAAGGAAGGGAGGAGGGAGAAAGGAAAAGAGGAAGGGAAGAAAGAAGGAACAGTCAAAACAGACGGGGTCAGTTTGACCCGGGAGGACGACAGGAAGGTTAAACTAGCGATTGAGACCATAAACACATTTTGAAAACGTTTACTGAGGTTAGAAATCAAGTGAGAAGTTGGTGAATTCTCCATTGACTTGTATAGAGACGGAAGTCCTTTTGACACCAAAACGGTCGCCCCCTGGTGGCCTTTTGATAGAATGCAGCTTTAAGTTACTCCTTTAAGTTAGTCCTCAGTGGGTTGGCTTCCTGTTGTTGAGCTACAGGTGATGTCTTGTTGTGCTCTTGTCTTTGGGTGCTCCTGTGCTGTAAATCCTGTAGAAATGCAGGTGAATGTATGTCTCAGAAAATGAATAGGCAGTAATCGTGAGCGCTATAATCCGCTGATGTCAGTAACTAGCTACATTTCTGACAGCTGCATCTTGACTGACTCTCAGTGGTCTTAATATTGAGTTCTACATAATATATATGTTTGTATGCGATTTAAGCTCTGGCTGATCCTGCCTACCCAGCCATGGACCTCACTGCACCTTACTGATAGTCACACACACACACACACACAGAGTATAAGTTGTGTATTAATGTGTATTATTGTCTGTGTATCTCTGTGTCTCAGTTGGAGGAGTGCACCCTTCAGTTGTCTCCTAATGGAAACTATCTGGACCTCGACTCGTCTCTGTTGGAGCAGAGAGACGAACTGGAGAGCTTCTATGAAGACGTGAAGTAAGAACACCTGTCTCACCTCTCACCTGTCTCACCTCTCACCTGGTTCAGGTGTTATATGTTTAAACGTATAAACGTGTTTATAAATGAATAACTACTGGTGCATTTAAATAAACTAGTGTTTAATAGAAAAGTGTTTGTCCCAGTTAAACCCTCCAAAATAAACTGACTGATACACAGTACTCTGCACACTGACTACCAGTTATTGGTTATTATGTGTGTGTGTGTGTGTGTGTGTGTGTGTGTGTGTGTGTGTGTGTGTGTTACTGTGTGTGTGTGTTACTGTGTGTGTTACTGTGTGTGTTACTGTGTGTGTGTGTGTGTTACTGTGTGTGTTACTGTGTGTGTTACTGTGTGTGTTACTGTGTGTGTTACTGTGTGTGTTACTGTGTGTGTGTTACTGTGTGTGTGTTACTGTGTGTGTGTGTGTTCCCAGCTGAGTATAAAAACAGTGCAGACGTCATTTGAAACCTGGAAAGAGTGTGTGTGTGTGTGTGTATATGTGTGTGTGTATATGTGTGTATATGTGTGTATGTGTGTGTGTGTATATGTGTGTATATGTGTATATGTGTATGTGTGTGTGTGTGTGATGACGACGTCTCTGTGAATCTCACAGCGGCTCCTTTTTTTAGCCTTTAAACAAACACAAACTCTCTTTCCTTTCTTTCTTCCTATTTCTATTTTCCTTCCCCCTCTTCCTTCACTTTCTCCTCCTCCTCCTTCTTCTTTCCCTCTCTCATTCTTTCCATACCTCCGTGCAGTCGATGTTTCCGTGCTCTGATCCCAGCACGCTGCTGCTGCTGCTGGAGCTTTATGTGGAAACTGAGCAGCTCTGAGATCATCTATCAATATATTGATCATTCAGATGATTAGTGGAGAGTTTGGTTAATTAATAGAATGTTTCTGAGGAATTATCAGCGTTACTGTTACTTCAATCAATCAATTGATACAGCAGCTTCCTCCTCCTCTTCTTCCTCCACTTCCTCCTCCTCTTCCTCTTCCTCTTCCTCCTCTTCCTCCTCTTCCTCCTCCAGCTCTGCTCTAACTGACCATTGACTGCAGCTCAAGTTAAACTGACTTCATAATAAACATAATAATGAGATAATTTAAGGAGTCTCTGCAGCAGTTTAACGTTCTCACAGTGTTAGTCTGCTCACTGAGTCTAAACTGGTTCTACTGGTTCTACTGGTCACTTTGTCTCTGTGGACTAATAAAGATTTAAATGCTCCTCTGAGATTAAAGCTCAGTCTGAACATTTACTCACTTTAATCCCTGTGAGACCTGTCTGTCTGTCTCTCTGTCTCTCTCTCTCTCTCTCTCTCTCTCTCTCTCTCTCTCTCTCTCTCTCTCTCTCTGTCTCTCTCTCTGTCTCTCTCTCTGTCTCTCTCTCTCTCTCTCTGTCTCTCTCTCTCTCTCTCTCTCTCTCTCTCTCTGTCTCTGCCTGTCTCTCTCTCTCTCTCTCTCTCTCTCTGCCTGTCTCACTGACTGTGTCTCTCTCTCTCTCTCTCTCTCTCTCTCTCTCTCTCTCTCTCTCTCTCTCTCTCTCTCTCTCTCTCTCTCTCTGACTGTCTCACTGACTGTCTCTCTCTCTTGTCTCCACAGTAAAGGAAAGAAGCCGATCCTGATCTTGAGGACTCAGCTGTCTGTTCGAGTTCACTCCATTCTGGGTAATTATCTCTTCTTTATTCTTTCTTTCCATCTCTCCGTCTCTCCTCTCAGATGATGAGTCAGGGGAAAGTCTTTACTTTCACCACAGTGATGTATTTCTGGGAGGATTTCCTCTCTGACTCAGTCTGCTCCTCACATCACAAACATCTCTCTCTCTTTAGTGACTCTTTGTTTTTGGGTTGATTATTTGCAGAGCAGCAGTTTGACTCCTCATACAGTAGAGTTTTTTTTCTCAGCTCTGCAGACCTGAAGCTTTAAACTGAGAGGTGAAGCTTTAAACTGAGACGTGAAGCTTTAAACTCAGACGTGAAGCTTTAAACTGAGACGTGAAGCTTTAAACTGAGACGTGAAGCTTTAAACTCAGACGTGAAGCTTTAAACTGAGACGTGAAGCTTTAAACTGAGACGTGAAGCTTTAAACTCAGACCTGACGCTTTAAACTCAGACGTGAAGCTTTAAACTCAGACGTGAAGTTTTAAACTGAGACGTGAAGTTTTAAACTGAGACGTGGAGCTTTAAACTGAGACGTGAAGCTTTAAACTGAGACGTGAAGCTTTAAACTCAGACGTGAAGCTTTAAACTGAGACGTGAAGCTTTAAACTCAGACGTGAAGCTTTAAACTCAGACATGAAGCTTTAAACTGAGACGTGGAGCTTTAAACTCAGACGTGAAGCTTTAAACTCAGACGTGAAGCTTTAAACTCAGACGTGAAGCTTTAAACTCAGACGTGAAGCTTTAAACTGAGACGTGAAGCTTTAAACTGAGACGTGAAGTTTTAAACTCAGACGTGAAGCTTTAAACTGAGACGTGAAGCTTTAAACTGAGACGTGAAGCTTTAAACTCTGACCTGAAGCTTTAAACTCAGACGTGAAGCTTTAAACTGAGACGTGGAGCTTTAAACTCAGACGTGAAGCTTTAAACTGAGACGTGAAGCTTTAAACTCAGACGTGAAGCTTTAAACTGAGACCTGAAGCTTTAAACTCAGACCTGAAGCTTTAAACTCGGACGTGAAGCTTTAAACTGAGACTTGAAGCTTTAAACTGAGACGTGAAGCTTTAAACTGAGACGTGAAGCTTTAAACTCAGACGTGGAGCTTTAAACTCAGACGTGAAGCTTTAAACTGAGACTTGAAGCTTTAAACTGAGACGTGAAGCTTTAAACTGAGACGTGAAGCTTTAAACTGAGACGTGAAGCTTTAAACTCAGACTTGAAGCTTTAAACTGAGACGTGAAGCTTTAAACTGAGACGTGGAGCTTTAAACTGAGACCTGAAGCTTTAAACTGAGACGTGAAGCTTTCAACTCGGATGTGAAGCTTTAAACTGAGACGTGAAGCTTTAAACTGAGACTTGAAGCTTTAAACTGAGACGTGGAGCTTTAAACTCAGACGTGAATCTTTAAACTCAGACGTGAATCTTTAAACTCAGACGTGAAGCTTTAAACTGTGAACTGAAGCTTTAAACTCAGACGTGAAGCTTTAAACTGAGACCTGAAGCTTTAAACTAAGACGTGAAGCTTTAAACTCAGACGTGGAGCTTTAAACTGAGACTTGAAGCTTTAAACTCAGACGTGAAGCTTTAAACTCAGACGTGAAGCTTTAAAATGAGACGTGAAGCTTTAAACTCAGACGTGAAGCTTTAAACTCAGACGTGAAGCTTTAAACTGAGACCTGAAGCTTTAAACTGAGACGTGGAGCTTTAAACTCAGACGTGAAGCTTTAAACTGAGACCTGAAGCTTTAAACTGAGACCTGAAGCTTTAAACTCAGACGTGAAGCTTTAAACTCAGACTTGAAGCTTTAAACTGAGGCGTGAAGCTTTAAACTGAGACGTGGAGCTTTAAACTGAGACGTGAAGCTTTAAACTGAGGCGTGAAACTTTAAACTGAGACGTGAAGCTTTAAACTGAGACGTGAAGCTTTACCTCCTGAGCGGCTGTGGCTCAGGAGGTAGAGCGGTCGTCCACCAATTGGAAGATTGGCAGTTCGATTCCCGGCTCCTCCAGTCCACATGTCGATGTGTCCTTGGGCAAGACACTTAACCCCAAATTGCTCCCGTTGCTGTGCCAACGGTGTATGAATGTGTATGAATGATTAGCTTTCCCTGATGTGCAGGTTGGCACCCTGCGTGGTAGCTCCTGCCATCAGTGTATGAATGTGTGTGAATGGGGTGAATGAAATGTATTGTAAAGCGCTTTGAGTGGTCGAAAAGACTAGAAAGGCGCTATATAAGTACAGGCCATTTACCATTTTTACCATTTAAACTCAGACGTGAAGCTTTAAACTGAGACGTGAAGCTTTAAACTCAGACGTGGAGCTTTAAACTCAGACGTGAAGCTTTAAACTGAGACGTGAAACTTTAAACTGAGACTTGAAGCTTTAAACTGAGACGTGAAGCTTTAAACTGAGACCTGAAGCTTTAAACTGAGACTTGAAGCTTTAAACTGAGACGTGAAGCTTTAAACTGAGACGTGAAGCTTTAAACTGAGACTTGAAGCTTTAAACTCAGACGTGAAGCTTTAAACTGAGACGTGAAGCTTTAAACTGAGACGTGAAGCTTTAAACTCAGACTTGAAGCTTTAAACTGAGACCTGGAATTTAAAATCAGACTTGAAGCTTTAAACTCGGACGTGAAGCTTTAAACTGAGACGTGAAGCTTTAAACTGAGACGTGAAGCTTTAAACTGAGACTTGAAGCTTTAAACTGAGACCTGAAGCTTTGAACTGAGACGTGAAGCTTTAAACTCAGACGTGAAGCTTTAAACTCAGACGTGAAGCTTTAAACTGAGACTTGGAGCTTTAAACTCAGACGTGAAGCTTTAAACTGAGACTTGGAGCTTTAAACTCAGACGTGAAGCTTTAAACTCAGACGTGAAGCTTTAAACTGAGACTTGGAGCTTTAAACTCAGACCTGAAGCTTTAAACTGAGACGTGAAGCTTTAAACTGAGACGTGAAGCTTTAAACTGAGACGTGAAGCTTTAAACTCAGACGTGAAGCTTTAAACTCGGACGTGAAGCTTTAAACTCAGACGTGGAGCTTTAAACTGAGACCTGAAGCTTTAAACTCAGACGTGAAGCTTTAAACTGAGACGTGGAGCTTTAAACTGAGATGTGAAGCTTTAAACTGAGACGTGAAGCTTTAAACTGAGACGTGGAGCTTTAAACTGAGACGTGAAGCTTTAAACTGAGACGTGAAGCTTTAAACTCAGACGTGGAGCTTTAAACTGAGATGTGAAGCTTTAAACTGAGACGTGAAGCTTTAAACTGAGACGTGGAGCTTTAAACTCAGACGTGAAGCTTTAAACTCAGACGTGAAGCTTTAATCTGAGACGTGAAGCTTTAAACTGAGACGTGAAGCTTTAAACTCAGACGTGAAGCTTTAAACTCAGACGTGAAGCTTTAAACTCAGACGTGAAGCTTTAAACTGAGACGTGAAGCTTTAAATTCAGACTTGAAGCTTTAAACTCAGACGTGAAGCTTTAAACTGAGACGTGGAGCTTAAAACTCAGACGTGAAGCTTTAAACTGAGACGTGAAGCTTTAAATTCAGACTTGAAGCTTTAAACTCAGACGTGAAGCTTTAAACTCAGACGTGAAGCTTTAAACTGAGACGTGAAGCTTTAAATTCAGACTTGAAGCTTTAAACTCAGACGTGAAGCTTTAAACTGAGACGTGGAGCTTAAAACTCAGACGTGAAGCTTTAAACTGAGACGTGAAGCTTTAAACTGAGACGTGAAGCTTTAAACTGAGACGTGAAGCTTTAAACTGAGACCTGAAGCTTTAAACTCAGACATGAAGCTTTAAACTCAGACATGAAGCTTTAACCTGAGACGTGACGCTTTAAACTGAGACGTGAAGCTTTAAACTGAGACGTGAAGCTTTAAACTGAGACGTGGAGCTTTAAACTCAGACGTGAAGCTTTAAACTGAGACGTGAAGCTTTAAACTCAGACGTGAAGCTTTAAACTCAGACCTGAAGCTTTAAACTCAGACGTGAAGCTTTAAACTGAGACTTGAAGCTTTAAACTGAGACGTGAAGCTTTAAACTCAGACGTGAAGCTTTAAACTCAGACCTGAAGCTTTAAACTCAGACGTGAAACTTTAAACTGAGACGTGAAGCTTTAAACTGAGACGTGAAGCTTTAAACTCAGACGTGAAGCTTTAAACTCAGACCTGAAGCTTTAAACTCAGACGTGAAGCTTTAAACTCAGACGTGAAGCTTTAAACTGAGACGTGAAGCTTTAAATTCAGACTTGAAGCTTTAAACTCAGACGTGAAGCTTTAAACTGAGACGTGGAGCTTAAAACTCAGACGTGAAGCTTTAAACTGAGACGTGAAGCTTTAAATTCAGACTTGAAGCTTTAAACTCAGACGTGAAGCTTTAAACTCAGACGTGAAGCTTTAAACTGAGACGTGAAGCTTTAAATTCAGACTTGAAGCTTTAAACTCAGACGTGAAGCTTTAAACTGAGACGTGGAGCTTAAAACTCAGACGTGAAGCTTTAAACTGAGACGTGAAGCTTTAAACTGAGACGTGAAGCTTTAAACTGAGACGTGAAGCTTTAAACTGAGACCTGAAGCTTTAAACTCAGACATGAAGCTTTAAACTCAGACATGAAGCTTTAACCTGAGACGTGACGCTTTAAACTGAGACGTGAAGCTTTAAACTGAGACGTGAAGCTTTAAACTGAGACGTGGAGCTTTAAACTCAGACGTGAAGCTTTAAACTGAGACGTGAAGCTTTAAACTCAGACGTGAAGCTTTAAACTCAGACCTGAAGCTTTAAACTCAGACGTGAAGCTTTAAACTGAGACTTGAAGCTTTAAACTGAGACGTGAAGCTTTAAACTCAGACGTGAAGCTTTAAACTCAGACCTGAAGCTTTAAACTCAGACGTGAAACTTTAAACTGAGACGTGAAGCTTTAAACTGAGACGTGAAGCTTTAAACTCAGACCTGAAGCTTTAAACTCAGACCTGAAGCTTTAAACTCAGACGTGAATCTTTAAATTGAGACTTGAAGCTTTAAACTCAGACGTGAAGCTTTAAACTCAGACCTGAAGCTTTAAACTCAGACGTGAAACTTTAAACTGAGACGTGAAGCTTTAAACTGAGACTTGAAGCTTTAAACTCAGACGAGAAGCTTTAAACTGAGACCTGAAGCTTTTAACTCAGACGTGAAGCTTTAAACTGAGACGTGAAGCTTTAAACTGAGACTTGAAGCTTTAAACTCAGACGTGAAGCTTTAAACTGAGACGTGAAGCTTTAAACTGAGACGTGAAGCTTTAAACTGAGACGTGAAGCTTTAAACTCAGACGTGAAACTTTAAACTGAGACCTGAAGCTTTAAACTCAGACGTGAAGCTTTAAACTGAGACGTGAAGCTTTAAACTGAGACTTGAAGCTTTAAACTCAGACGTGAAGCTTTAAACTGAGACGTGAAGCTTTAAACTGAGACGTGGAGCTTTAAACTCAGACGTGGAGCTTTAAACTCAGACGTGAAGCTTTAAACTCAGACCTGAAGATTTAAACTCAGACGTGTCCTCAGCTGTTAGAGGACGAGGAACTGCAGCCTCTCCGTATAAATGTGTGTTTATATAAAGTATCTTGGTGTTAGCTGCACAGCGACTGTCTCAGTTTAACAGCTTTAACCTGTGAATGTGTGTTAATGTGTTCAGCTGGTTTCCACACTGGTTTCTGTAGAAACAGATGAAACAGTTCCAGAGTAAATGTGACGAGTCTGAACGTGATGATGAGACGCTGAGATCAATGATGAATAAAACATTTAACAGTAAGGCTCTCAGGTTGCATTGCTCATTATTCTGGAGGAGACATGAAACATTAGTGCAACAGGACAACAGGTGTCAGCTGATCCACCTACGTTTGCTTGGAAGTGTCTTAAACAACATGAGGAAGTGATTCAATCAGTCTTAATGCTGGCAAGGAAAGCCATCATGGTGCAATGGGCAGGAGACGACGCTCCCTCTGTTTTATATGGAAATCTGATATCTGAGGTCGTGACATTACATCAATGGGAGGATTCATACTTTAGACTGAACATCTGGAACTGAACTGACTGGACATTACGGGAATCTGACCTGTGTGTGTTTCACTAGACTGACTTTCATATTGTTTGTGCTTCTTTCTCTTATGGTCCGGTCAGTAAACTTGAGAAAATTGTAATTTTGCAATTTGATTTTTTTGTATGCTTTTGGAAAATTGAATAAAAGTTTCTAAAAAAACCCAGAACAGTAAAAACAGGAAACATTACAAATAAAAGAACCCAATTATGATAAAAATGAAACAAAATACAGAAAAAGAGAAAGAAAACAAAAAGCTCAACAGCTACACAACCAGAGGAGAACCTGCATGTGCAATGTGACGAGTCTGAACGTGATGATGAGTCACTGAGATCAATGATGAAGAAAAACATACTGAATAATCTCAACTGCTCAGGAAACATTCATGTTTTACTCTGAAATACTGTCAGACCTCTGACCTCTGACCCCTGACATGATGTCATGCTGCAGGCGGCGATCACATGACCTGCGTCTGTCAATCTGAGACACAGATAACTTTATCAGGTTTTCACACTGAGATGTTAATAAATATACATTTTATTAGATAGTTTATAATGTTTCTGTGAAGCAGAGAAACACACACCTGCTGACTAGTGATGTCACAGCAGAGACAGGTCTGTGATTGGCTGACGCAGCGTTGGGCTTGATGATGTCACAGCAGAGACAGGTCTGTGATTGGCTGACGCAGCGTTGGGCTTGATGATGTCACAGCAGAGACAGGTCTGTGATTGGCTGACGCAGCGTCGGGCTTGATGATGTCACAGCAGAGACAGGTCTGTGATTGGCTGACGCAGCGTCGGGCTTGATGATGTCACAGCAGAGACAGGTCTGTGATTGGCTGACGCAGCGTCGGTCTTGATGATGTCACAGCAGAGACAGGTCTGTGATTGGCTGACGCAGCGTCTGGCTTGATGATGTCACAGCAGAGACAGGTCTGTGATTGGCTGACGCAGCGTTGGGCTTGATGATGTCACAGCAGAGACAGGTCTGTGATTGGCTGACGCAGCGTCGGGCTTGATGATGTCACAGCAGAGACAGGTCTGTGATTGGCTGACGCAGCGTCGGGCTTGATGATGTCACAGCAGAGACAGGTCTGTGATTGGCTGACGCAGCGTCGGGCTTGATGATGTCACACTGCAGCAGAAGTTAAACCTCTAAATAAACATATTATAATATATATTCATATATTTAATAAGGATTCTTTAGATCTGATTGTTTTAAAGCAGAGTGATGAAGATGAAGTTAAATTAAACTAAGTAACCTTAGTAACCCCCCGCCCCCCCCCCTCACTTCCTGTCACTGTAATAAAAGCACAAATATAAAAATAGATGAATAAATAAATGAAGCTCTGTGTGAAGCTGTTAGTGAAACAAGATCTGCTCTGTTCACTCTCTTCCTCTACTGCTTCTTCTTCTTCTACTGCTTCTTCTTCTTCTGCTTCTTCTTCTTCTGCTTCTTCTTCTTCTGCTTCTTCTTCTTCTGCTTCTTCTTCTTCAGGTTTTAGTTTTATTATGATTTGGTTTCATCTTGACACAGTTCAAGATGAAACTTGAACTCTGTAATCTAAAGAGAGGAAATCACATCCTGGTTTATTCTGGACAGTTACAGAGCGGCTGGAGAAACCCTGAATATTATTATTATTATTATTATTATTGGGCTCTGGTTTGTTTCTCAGAGGGATTTATAATGTCTGGTAGAAAACAGCCAGAGACTAACAGCCTCTAAACATCCAGCAGGTTTAACAGTTTAACAGCTGTGAGGAAATAAATCAGATCATGTTTACAGCTGACGGCTCTAAATAAAGGTCAGACTGATCTCATCTGACTGTTATTATAAACATTATATCATATTTATACTGTAAACAATCATTTAATAATGGTTAACTGAGTAACGGTTAAATATAATATATCAGTAACAATCACAGTAAAGTGATTCATTAGATTTTCATCATGTGAACAGAAACATTTAATAACTTCTCTTCATCTAAAATCATCTTATTATTATTCACATGCATTTATTTAAACAGGAAGTCATATTGAGATTAAATCCTTTTATGCAAGTGAGACCTGACTAAGTGATGTATTGAATTTTCTCTTCGGCACTAAAAGCTAATCTGCTGCTTGTCTGACTGTGAGCTGCTTCTTCTTCTGTGGTGGTTTAATCAGCTGATATTCATGCAGCAGCAGTTTCTCTTCCTCTGTGAGTTAAATGTAGAGCTGCAGGATAATAAGGACTAAAGATCACATCTCCTTATTAAAGACAAATATATTCACACTTGTCTTAAAGTTAAAGTGAAGCATTGAAAACATGCTTAAACTAAACAGAAGAATAATAACACTCATTATAAGTTAGAGGAAGGGCTCGGAGGAATGTACGTTAGAAGTCAAATGCATCGTTATGCTGCAACATTAAGGGCCTGATTTACTAAGATCCCAAATAAAGTACTAAATAACGTGCACAGTGCAATAGATTTCATGGTTTCGTTTACGTGCATTTTGCAGCTGATCTACTAGAATAACTGTAAATGAAAACAGGAGCAACAGGAGCAGACAGCAGTATTCAAATGAGGGTTTTGTGATCAGGTTCTAGTGGAAGAGGTTAACTAATATATTGAGTTATAACAAAAACTAATATTACCAGAAAAACCCACATATGGAGAGTATTAGAGACAAAGTCAATGTTAGTAAAACCTAAAATATTAACACAGGTGATGTTAAGTTAGCACGTTTCTACACACGCAGACCTTTAGTTAATCAGGCCCTGAGAGTTTATATCTATTAAACATGTCCTTATTGGATTTATTAAACCTCTTAAACATCTGTTTCTGCATGTGTTTCTATAATAACTAAACTAACACACACACACACACACACACACATCACACACACACACAAACACACACACACACACACACACACACACACACACACACACACACACCTCCACTCTACCTGCAGCTCACACACACACACACACACCACACAAACACACACACACACACAAACACACACACATACACACACACACCACACACACACACACACACACACCTCCACTCTACCTGCAGCTCACACACACACACACACACACACACACACAAAACACACACACACACACAAACACACACACATACACACACACACACACACACACAGCACACACACACACACACACACACACACACCTCCACTCTACCTGCAGCTCACACACACACACACACACACACACACACAAACACACACACACACACACAACACACACACATACACACACACACACACACACACACACACACACCTCCACTCTACCTGCAGCTCACACACACACACACACACACACACACACACACACACACACACACACACACACTGAATGTGAACCTTTCTGCTGCTTTAGTTGCTTCACTTTAAATCTTCTTTATTTCCATCTGGACAATAAATCATCTCTGATCCTCTTCTGAGACATGTGGAAGTCTGTTATTGATCAGCAGACACAAGACGCTGAATCACATCAATAAAACATTATTCTGATTGTTTCACTAATAAACATCAGCTCTCCTCTCTTCATTCTCTCATATCTAGATATAAACATGGATCTATGGTTCAGAGCTGAGTGTTATCGTGCTG
>NC_084970.1:37829377-37831877 GCF_963691925.1 Scomber scombrus | reverse complement strand
ATAAGAAGGAAGGAGGAAGGAAGAAGGAAGGAAAGGAGGGAGGAAGGAAGGGAGGAAAGGAGGGAGGAAGGACGGAAGAAAGGGATGAAGGAAGGGAGGAAGAAGGAAGGAAGGAAAGGAGGAAGAAGGAAGGAAAGGAGGGAGGAAGGAAGGAAGGACTGATGAAATAAGGAATGAGGGTAGGAGGGAGGGAGGGAGGAATGAAAGAAGGACAGAGGAAAGAAGGAAGGGAGGAAGGAGGGAGGAAAGGCAGACGGAAGGAAGGAAGGGTGGAAGGAAAGGAAGGAAGGAGGGAAGGAAAGGAAGGAAGGAAGGAGGTAAGGAAGGAGGTAAGGAAAGAAGAACAGAAGAACAGTCAGAACAGAAGGGGTCAATTCTTTTTCTGAGGTGTTAATGCAGCTGAGCACCTGTCAGGTGTGTGTGTGTGTGTGTGTGTGTGTGTGTGTGTGTGTGTGTGTGTGTGTGTGTGTGTGTGTGTGTGTGTGTGTGTGTGTGTGTGTGTGTGTGTGTGTGTGTGTGGACAGGTGGGGGATTTTCAGGTTAAACTGTGTTCCTTGTTGTCATGGCGACTGTATTTTGGGAGGTTTTTTTTATTGGACCTGAGAAGCAGCATCACTGCCTCACCTGCAGGTTGAGGTTCAGGTGAGGCAGTGATGATGATGATGATGATGATGTCACTTCCTGTGGAGGTTTTTTTACACCAACCTGACTGCAGAGACCTACGGAGCCTCGTAAGGGTCAATCATGCAAACAGAAGTATGACATCATATGAAATGACCCTTCAGGGCCTCCGTACAGATCTGTGGACACTAAACTGTTTCCTGCTGTTTCTAAAACCTGAATGTGGCGCCACCTGCTGGTGGGTTATATACTGCACCTGAGGGCTGGGTCAGGTCTGTGTGTGTGTGTGTATATCTCAGCTCTGTGTGTGTGTGTCTCAGCTCTGTGTGTGTGTGTGTGTGTGTATCTCAGCTTTGTGTTTGTGTGTGTGTATCTCAGCTTTGTGTTTGTGTGTATCTCTGCATTGTGTGTGTGTGTGTGTGTGTGTGTGTGTGTGTGTGTATCTCAGCTCTGTGTGTATGTGTGTGTATCTCAGCTCTGTGTGTGTGTGTGTGTGTATCTCAGCTCTGTATGTGTGTGTGTGTATCTCAGCATTGTGTGTGTGTGTATCTCAGCTCTGTGTGTGTGTGTGTATCTCAGCATTGTGTGTGTTTGTGTGTGTGTGTATCTCAGCTCTGTGTGTGTGTGTGTGTGTGTGTGTGTGTGTGTGTGTATCTCAGTTCTGTGTGTGTGTGTGTGTGTGTGTGTGTGTATCTCAGTTATGTGTGTGTGTGTGTGTGTGTATCTCAGCTCTGTGTGTGTGTGTGTATCTCAGCATTGTGTGTGTGTATGTCTCAGCTCTGTGTGTGTGTGATAGTGTGTGTGTGTATCTCAGCTCTGTGTGCGTTTGTGTGTGTGTATCTCAGCATTGTGTGTGTGTGTCTCAGCTCTGTGTGTGTGTGTGTGTGTGTATCTCAGCATTGTGTGTGTGTATCTCAGCTCTGTGTGTGTGTGTATCTCAGCTCTGTGTGCGTTTGTGTGTGTGTATCTCAGCATTGTGTGTGTGTATCTCAGCATTGTGTGTGTGTGTCTCAGCATTGTGTGTGTGTATCTCAGCATTGTGTGTGTGTGTGTGTGTGTGTCTCTGCAGCCCAGATGACTGTAGTGTAAATTTGGACAAGCCGGTTCTGAGGATGTTTCAGTAAGTACTGCTGCAGCCCCACTGCATGCTGGGAACTGGTGACAGGACTGCCGGGGCCTCGCTGTGTGTGTGTGTGTGTGTGTGTGTGTGTGTGTGTGTGTGTGTGTGTGTGTGTGCGTCTGCTCACATATTACAGTCATAAATCTGAGTGTTGGTTTAAGGATGTTGGATCGGTGAAGCTTTGGTGTGTTTTTAAGTGTGTGTGTGTGTGTGTGTGTGTGTGTGTGTGTGTGTGTGTGTGTGTGTGTGTGTGTATGTGTGTCTCTGTGTCTCTGTGTGCGCTCTGTGTGTGTGTCGCTGGTGGCGGGGCTGAGAGGATCATGCTGGTCCCTCCCCTTCATTTAAACGCTCGGTGGAGTCTAATTGCTGGTTTTGGGTTTTTGTTGGTTTGCAGTGATTTTACTGTTTGTGGATCAGAAATCGACTCTGCTGTGATCGTGTGTGTGTTCTCAGTGTGCAGACCCAAACCAGCTACACACACCTTCACAAACAGCTGATCTCTGTAGTCTTTATCAAACACACACAGCAGGAAGTAGAAGGATCACTAAAGAGTCTGAACCATAGACTGTATATAAGATGGACGTAACATCCGTGACGTCACCCATTGGTTTGTGGACTGCTGCTCGGAGGCCAATAGTATCGGATCTGAGCAGCGCCATCTTGAACATTTCAGGTGCATGCTGGGAAAAATAAAAACAGGGATTCTACTTATATGGGCATCAGGAGGAGCATGAGGCGCCCTCCTGAACCTGTGAACCA
>NC_084970.1:37804377-37824377 GCF_963691925.1 Scomber scombrus | reverse complement strand
GCGGCGGCAGCGTCTTCCTCCTCGCAGCAGAAGAAGAAGAAGACGGTGAAGCTGTTCTGGAAGGAGCTGAAACAAGCCGACGGGCCGAAGAAGTGTCGCTTCGGCCGCGGGACGGTTTGGGCGTCTCTGGACAAGGTGGCGGTGGACACGGCTCGCCTAGAACACCTGTTTGAGTCCAAAGCCAAAGAGCTGCCCGTCGCCAAGGTAACCAGACAGATGCAGCTTTGTTTGTCTGAATCTGCCTTACAACAGTATAACAGTATTGCACATATATCCCATAATATTACACACAACACACACACACACCAATGCTAAAACATCACCATAATAACATCACTATAGAATTATTGCGCAATCTTCGGCCTTAACCCTCCTGTTGTCCTAGAGTCAAGGGAGGAAGGATGGGAGGGAAGGATGGAAGGAAGGGAAGGAAGGATGGAAGGGAGGGAGGAAGAAGGGAGGGAGGGAGGGAGGAAGGAAGGAAGGAAAGGAGGAAGCAAGGAAGGTAAGAGGGAGGGAGAAAGGAAGGAAGAAGGAAGGGAGGGAGGGAAGAAGGAAGGAAGGAAAGGAGGGAGGAAGGAAGGAGGGAAGGAAAGATGGAAGGAAAGGAGGGAAGGAGGAAGGAAGGAAAGAACGACAGACGAAAGAAGGAAGCAAGGAAGGTGGGAGGGAGGGAGGAAAGAAGGAAGGAGGAGGGAGGGAGGGAGGGAGGAAAGAAGGAAGGAGGGGAGGGAGGGAGAAAGGAAAAGAGAAAGCGAGTAAAGAAGGACAGACGAAAGAAGGAAGGGGGATAGAGGACAGAGAGAGGAAGGAAAGAAAGAGAGAAGGAAGGAAGGGGGGAGGAAGGAAGGGGGATAGAGGAAAGAGAGAAGGAAGGAAGGACAGAATGAACAGTCGTCAAACAGACGGGTTCAATTTGACCCGGGGGTACGGTACGAAGGTTAATTACAGTCCATTTACCACCTAGAGGAGTTTCCTTTAATATTAACTACAATGATTAATTATAATGTTTTAATTCAGCTCATTATTTAATAACTTTAAAGCAGCAGCTGATGTTCTGTGATGTTTGACCTGATAAACTGATCAGACATCATATTATCACAGTTATATTCATATCAGTGTGTTTGAGCTCATGTAGTACCAGAGTTTATCCAGCAGAGGGCGATCTCACCTTCATATATACTCTATAAAATATCTGAGTCTCTTTACTGTAGTACAGTTACAGGTACTAGTACTATACTGCAGTACAGTTTGAGGTACTTATACTTTACTGCAGTACAGTTTGAGGTACTTGTACTTTACTGTAGTACAGTTAGAGGTACTAGTACTTTACTGTAGTACAGTTTGAGGTACTTGTACTTTACTGTAGTACAGTTTGAGGTACTTATACTTTACTGTAGTACAGTTAGAGGTACTTGTACTTTACTGTAATACAGTTTGAGGTACTTATACTTTACTGTAGTACAGTTAGAGGTACTTGTACTTTACTGTAGTACAGTTAGAGGTACTTGTACTTTACTGTAATACAGTTTGAGGTACTTGTACTTTACTGTAGTACAGTTTGAGGTACTTATACTTTACTGTAGTACAGTTTGAGGTACTTGTACTTTACTGTAGTACAGTTAGAGGTACTTGTACTTTACTGTAGTACAGTTAGAGGTACTTGTACTTTACTGTAATACAGTTTGAGGTACTTGTACTTTACTGTAGTACAGTTTGAGGTACTTGTACTTTACTGTAGTACAGTTAGAGGTACTTGTACTTTACTGTAGTACAGTTAGAGGTACTTGTACTTTACTGTAATACAGTTTGAGGTACTTGTACTTTACTGTAGTACAGTTTGAGGTACTTGTACTTTACTGTAGTACAGTTTGAGGTACTTATACTTTACTGTAGTACAGTTAGAGGTACTTGTACTTTACTGTAATACAATTTGAGGTACTTATACTTTACTGTAGTACAGTTAGAGGTACTTGTACTTTACTGTAGTACAGTTAGAGGTACTTGTACTTTACTGTAATACAGTTTGAGGTACTTGTACTTTACTGTAGTACAGTTTGAGGTACTTATACTTTACTGTAGTACAGTTTGAGGTACTTGTACTTTACTGTAGTACAGTTTGAGGTACTTGTACTTTACTGTAGTACAGTTAGAGGTACTTGTACTTTACTGTAGTACAGTTAGAGGTACTTGTACTTTACTGTAATACAGTTTGAGGTACTTGTACTTTACTGTAGTACAGTTTGAGGTACTTGTACTTTACTGTAGTACAGTTTGAGGTACTTGTACTTTACTGTAGTACAGTTAGTACTTATACTTTACTGTAGTACAGTTTGAGGTACTTGTACTTTACTGTAGTACAGTTAGAGGTACTTGTACTTTACTGTAGTACAGTTAGAGGTACTTGTACTTTACTGTAGTACAGTTAGAGGTACTTGTACTTTACTGTAATACAGTTTGAGGTACTTGTACTTTACTGTAGTACAGTTAGAGGTACTAGTACTCTACTGTAGTACAGTTTGAGGTACTTGTACTTTACTGTAGTACAGTTAGAGGTACTTATACTTTACTGTAGTACAGTTTGAGGTACTTGTACTTTACTGTAGTACAGTTTGAGGTACTTGTACTTTAATGTAGTACAGTTTGAGGTACTTATACTTTACTGTAGTACAGTTTGAGGTACTTGTACTTTACTGTAGTACAGTTAGAGGTACTTGTACTTTACTGTAGTACAGTTAGAGGTACTAGTACTTTACTGTAGTACAGTTTGAGGTACTTATACTTTACTGTAGTACAGTTTGAGGTATTCCGGTTGCCATGGCAGCAGCAGAGATGATGTAGATCTGTATCATCTGGTTTCTGAGGCGTTGATTATTGATTATTGGCTTTGTGTAACGTTTCTGTTTCTGTTAACTCCAGAAAGGACCGGAGACCAAAAAGTCTGAGATTCTGGTTCTGGACCCGAAGAGGAGCAACGCCATCAACATCGGGATGACCGTCCTGCCGGCCGTTCACGTCATCAAGACCGCCATCCTCAACTTCGACGAGTTCGCCATCAGCAAGGAGGGCATCGAGGTACGGAGCACTTCCTGTTGTGTTTTATCTGTCCGATCCGGTCTGATCCGGTCCGGTCCGATCCGGTCTGACTCCTCTCTGTCCCCGAGCAGAAGATCCTGACCATGACTCCCACAGAGGAGGAGAAGCAGAGGATCCAGGAAGCCCAGCTGGCCAACCCTGACGTTCCTCTGGGCACGGCGGAGCAGTTCCTGTGCAGCCTGGCCTCCATCAGTGCCTTGACCCCCCGCCTGCAGCTCTGGGCCTACAAGCTGAACTACGAGGCTCTGGAGAAGGTAACGAGCTCTGAGACCCAGTCAGAGGACAGAGAGACACACAGAGCCAGATGGACGGTCAGCAGAGCGAGACGTTTAATGATTACAGTAAAATAATAATAATGATGAAATGAATCGTGAGCAGATGTGAAGGAGCTGCAGGACTGTTGCGTAAGGTTGAGAGCTGGACCTGGCAGCGCTGGCCAGAACCGTCATGATTCTGCCTATTAGGGGACAGAGCTCTGTTGCCACCAGGCTTGGCTGAAGCAGAAGCTGGAGGGATGATAACAGGCTTCATGGAGGAAGCCAGGATTATTATACACAAGTGGAAAAAGAGGCTCAAGCTCATGTTGGAGATAGAAGTCCAATAGGGATAGGAAGTATAAAGCCAGCCAAGCATTGTTATATTATACACACACACTGTACATACACACACACACACACACACACACACACACACTGTACATACACACTGTACATACACACACACACACACACACACACACTGTACATACACACACACACTGTCCTTTCGCCCTCCCTCCCTCCTTCCTTCCTTCTTTCCTCCGTCCTTCTTTCCTTCCTTTCCTTCCTCCCTTCCTTCCTCCCTCCTTTCCTTCCTTTCTTCCTTCCCTCCTTCCTTCTTCCCTACTTTCCTCCATCCTTCCCTCGTTCCCACCTTCCTTCTTTCCTTTCCTCCCTTCTTTCTTCCCTCCTTTCCTTCCTTTCTTCCTTCCCTCCTTCCTTCCTTCTCTCCTTCCTTCCTCCCTCCTTCCTTCCTTCCTTCTTTCCTCCGTCCTTCCTTCCTCCCTCCTTTTCCTTCCTTTCTTCCTTCCCTCCTTCCTTCTTCCCTACTTTCCATCCTTCCTTCTTCCTCCCTCCTTACCTTCCTTTCTTCCTTCCATCCTTACCTTCCTTTCTTCCTTCCATCCTTCCTTCTTCCTCCCTTCCTAATTGATTCGCAAGTCGTAACGTTGTGAATAAGTTAAATGATAAAAGGTGGAACAGATTATAACTGAGGTAATATCAGCGTCCTCAGTGATAAAGCTCCAGTAGAGAAAACATCAGATCAGATGGAAACATGACAACAGGTTTAAAATAATCAGATGTTCAGACTTTGATAAGAAGTGAAATCCATTCAGCAGCAGCGACTGTTTAACGTGTTGGTTGTGCAGAAACAGGAAGTTGACTCTGTGAGTGTGTCGCCCCCTGCAGGAGATCGCAGAGCCGCTGTTTGACCTGAAGCTGGGCATGGAGCAGCTGGCGTCCAATCAGACCTTCAAGAGGATCCTCGCCACGCTGCTCGCCATCGGAAACTTCCTCAACAGCTCCAACGTGAGAATTAAAGAAAACTCTCCTTGTGTTTAATTTATTATGTTTGACTCAAAAACAGATGAATTAGAGTCAGAGATCAATGAGTCCAGTTGTTTCTGAGGAGGAGGGAAGGAAGAAAGGAAGGAAAGGAGGGAAGAAGGAAGGGAGGAAAGGAAAGAAGGAAGGGAGGAAGGAGGGAGGGAGGGAGGGAGAAAGGAAAAGATGAAGGGAGGAAGGAAGGAAGGAAGGACAGAGGAAAGAAGGAAGGTAGGGGGGAGGAAGGAAAGAGAGGGAAGGAAGGAAGGAGGGAAGGAAAGAAGGAAAGAAGGAAGGAAGAAAGGGGGATGGAGGAAGGAAAGAAGGAAGGGAGGAAGGGAGGAAGGAAGGAAGGAAGGAAGGAAGGAAGGAACAGTCAAAACAGACTACTTATATGGGCATCAGGAGGAGCATGAGGCGCCCTCCTGAACCTGTGAACCAATCAACCTGTCAATCACCACGTAGCCACGCCCTAATGCATACCCTGCTTTATCGTCACATATAAAATCAGGGAGGCCAAAATGTCCCAAATGAACATCATACTGCATTGAAGAAGGCTTTAAACTAGCGATTGAGACCATAAACACATTTTGAAAACGTTTACTGAGGTTAGAAATCAAGTGAGAAGTTGGTGAATTCTCCATTGACTTGTATAGAGACGGAAGTCCTTTTGACACCAAAACAGTCGCCCCCTGGTGGCCTTTTGATAGAATGCAGTTTTAAGTTACTTCCTGGTTGGCCTCATTTCAGAGGACCAGAACTCCCCGCCTGGTCTATAGATATCAGCACTGATGATAGTTTACAGTTCATGTGATCAGACGCTGTTGTAGACGCTGTGTTTAGAGACCAGGAGGGGAGTTCCGGTCCTCTGAAATGAGGCCAACGCGGAAGTAACTTAAAACTGCATTCTATCAAAAGGCCACCAGGGGGCGACTGTTTTGGTGTCAAAAGGACTTCCGTCTCTATACAAGTCAATGGAGAATTCACCAACTGTTTCACTACAATAAAACAAGATCAAATGAGTCAAAGATAAACATGAAAATCAGAGCAGCGCTTCAAGATATGAATAACACACACACACATGCATGTATATATATATACATACTGTACATGTTTATCTCATATAGACAGGAACACGCTTCATGTGTGAAGACGACACCGTGTGAACATGAAGCAGCTGAACCGGCTCAATGTGGAAATCTCTAATCTGTGTTTGGAGTCAAAACACTTTATCTACAGATTTAATCAGTGTGTGTGTGTGTGTGTGTGTGTGTGTGTGTGTGTGTGTGTGTTTGTGTGTGTGTGTGCGTGTGTGCGCGTGTGTGTGTGTGTGTCTGTCTCTCTCTCTGTGTGTGTGTGTGTGTCTGTGTCTATCTCTGTGTGTCTGTCTCTGTGTGTGTGTGTGTGTGTGTGTGTCTCTGTGTGTGTGTGTGTGTGTGTGTGTGTGTCTCTATGTGTGTGTGTATGTGTGTCTATCTCTGTGTGTGTGTGTGTGTATGTGTGTGTGTCTCTGTGTGTGTCTCTGTGTGTGTGTGTGTGTGTGTGTGTGTGTGTGTGTGTGTGTGTGTGTGCAGGCTAAAGGCTTTGAGCTGGGTTACCTGGAGAAGGTGGTGGAGGTGAAGGACACGGTTCACCGTCAGTCTCTGCTGCATCACACCTGCATCCAGGTGGTGGATAATTACCCAGAATGCTCTGATGTCTACTCAGAGATACCTGCCATCACCCGCTCCGCCAAAGTAACACTCTACTCTACTCTACTCTACTCTACTGTACTCTACTGTACTCTACTGTACTCTACTCTACTGTACTCTACTCTACTGTACTGTACTGTACTCTACTCTACTCCTACTGTTCTCTACAGCACTGTACTCTACTGTACTCTACTGTACTCTACTCTACTGTACTGTACTGTACTGTACTGTACTCTACTGTACTCTACTCTACTGTACTCTACTTGTACTGTACTCTACTCTACTGTACTGTACTGTACTCTACTCTACTCCTACTGTTCTCTACAGCACTGTACTCTACTCTACTCTACTGTACTCTACTCTACTCTACTCTACTGTACTCTACTCTACTCCTACTGTACTCTACTCTACTCTACTCCTACTGTACTCTACTCTACTCCTACTGTTCTCTACAGCACTATACTCTACAGCACTCTACTCTACTTTACTGTACTCTACTTTACTCTACTCTGCTCCTACTGTACTCTACTCTACTCTACTCTACTGTACTGTACTCCTACTGTACTCTACTGTACTCTACTCTAGTCAGGTGAGTCATATTTTGGGGTTCTGTCTCCAGGTGGACTTCGAACTGCTCTCGGAGAACCTGGTGCAGCTGGAGAAACGTTGCAAAGCATCATGGGACAATCTGAAGGTGGTGGCCAAACACGAAACGAAAGCCGTGCTGAAGAACAAGATGACCGACTTCCTGAAGGACTGTACGCAGAGAATCATCATCCTGAAGGTGGTCCACAGGAGGGTCATAAACAGGTACACACACACACACGCACACACACACACACACACGCACACACACACACACACACACACACACACACTGTACATACACACACACACACTGTACATACACACACACACACACACACACACAAACACACACACACACAACACAAACACACACTCACACACAAAGACACACACAGTAACACACACAGTCTCACACACACACTCTCACACACACATAGTAACACACACTATCTCTCTCACATACACACACACACACAGTAACACACAGTAACACTCACACACACGCATAGACACACACACACACACACACACACAGTAACAGCCTCTCTCCTGCAGGTTTCACTCCTTCCTGCTGTTCCTGGGTCAGCCGTCTTCCTCCGTCAGAGACATTAAAGTAACGAGCTTCTGCCGCATCGTCAGCGAGTTCGCTCTGGAGTACCGGACCACCCGAGAGAGAGTTCTGACCCTCAAACGCAAGCGGGCCGCCCACCGGGAGAGGACCAAGACCCGCGGCAAGATGATCACTGAGGTAGGGGGGGGGGGGTCAATGAGGCTTCATCAGTCTGAGCTTCACTGCTGAATCCTGCAGGTGTTTAACTTCATATTAGAGAAAGATGTCACTTAAAGTAAAAGTTCACATTTCTTCCAATCGTCTTAAAGCAGCAGTCAGGTGACGATATAAACAGTAAAGAGGTTTTCCTCCTGTTCATACGGACTATTTAAAGATGCCTTCAAAATGCTCATTGGGACTGTGTCCACAGTGTGTCTACACAGTCAACCTACAATACACGCTAGATGACGCCTCCGCTCCGACGACGTTGCCACAGCAACCTGTCAGATTGGTCATTAATGTGGCCCAGTCTGAACAGAGCCAAATCCCATTTGGACACTTGCTAAAAACAGTGTGGACAGTCAGGCCTAGAAATCAGATTTGAGAAGGAATCAGATTTGAATCAGATTTGAATCAGATTTGCCTGCAGTCTGAACGCAGCCTTAAAGTAGGTGATCAGCTTCTATTGTCAGTGTGAGTTATTCATATCAAGTGATATCTGACACATTTACAGTGTATTTAGCATCAGATTCCCTCTTAGTGTTTCCTGTTGAGCTGTGGTGGAAGTATAGTAACAAAAAGACTTTGATACTAAAAACACTGAAGATGAACATTTGACTGAAGCTTCATATTAGCTTCAGATCAACTTTTAAATCCATGTTTCCACAGAAGGAGGACTGTGGGTTTAGTTTCTCTCCTCCAGGACTTCCATCAGATAACTCCACGGCTTCACACCTGCAACACACACACACACACACACACACACACACACACACACACACACACACACACACAGAGTTCAGGTAACCATAGCAACGACTCTAGTGCAGGTATACAGTATCACACCTGTAGCTTCTCTGTGTGATACATTCAAATCATCATGTGGTTTACAGAGTTTGATATGAAAATGTTTCCAGATTATTTTCATATTCGTTCACTGACTGTTGGTTTCAGACATGCTGGTTAAATGATGAACTTTAATCATTTAATCATTTAATCATTTAATCCTCCTGTTGTCCTCGAGTCAAGTTTTGACTGTTTCAGGTTTCAGAAAATAAACTTTTAGAAATAAACAGTAATGAGCTCAGACGCTGTTTCCTATCAGGCTCTAATCTTCCTCTTCTTCTTCTTCTTCTGTCCTCTTTCAGACGGAGAAGTTTTCGGGGGCGGTGCCTCGTCAGGATAGCCCCTCCCCCGTCTCCATGGCAGCGGAGGCACCGACGGGTCAAGAGGAGGAACACGAGAACATGAAGAACCTTCTGATCAGCAACAATGATCCCAGCATGGAGCAGAGAGGAGGAGGACTGAGACGCTCCAGAGCCATCCGCAGTAAGAGCCTCACTCTGATCAATCACTGATCAATCACTGATTAACCTTCGTATCGTCCTCCCGGGTCTAATTGACTCCGTCTGTTTTAACTGTTCCTTCTTTCCTCCCTTCTTTTCTCTTTCTTTCCTTCCTTCCTTCCTTCCTTTCCTTCCTCTCTTCCTTCTCTCCTCCCTCCCTCCTTCTCTCTTTCTTTCCTCCCTCCTAGCTTCCTTCTTTCCTCCCTCCCTTCCTTTCTCCCTCCCTCCCTCCTTCTCTCTTCCTTCCTCTCTCCTTTCCTTCCTTCCTCTCTCCTTTCCTTCCTTCTTCCTTCCACCCTTCCTTCCTTCCTCCCTCTTTTCCTTCCCTCTTCCTCCCTTCCTTCCTCCCTCCTTTCCTTCCTCCCTCCCTCCTTTCCTTCCTTCTTCCTCCTTTTCTTCCTTCCTTCCTCTCTCCTTTCCTTCTTCCTTCCACCCTTTCTTCCTCCCTCCTTTCCTTCCTTCCTTCCTCCCTCTTTAATCTTCCTTCTTCCTTACTTCCATCCTTCCTCCATCCCTTCCTTCCTTCTTCCTTCCTCCCTTCCTTGACTCGAGGACAACAGGAGGGTTAATGACTCGATCAATACAGTCTGACTGATCCAGGTGGAGACAATTAGCTCCAACAGGCCGATCAGTGATGTTGAAGTGATGAAGTAGTTTTGGTTCAGTTTTTATTTAGTTTGAGTGTTATTGACCTATAATAACCTTGCTGCAGGCTCAGGTTCATGTTGTGTTTCTGCTCCTCAGGTCTCGGCAGAGTGAGTCCTCCTCAGATGTCGGTTGCTAAGGACGACGGGACGAGTTCCCAGGACGACCACACAGACGAGATCATGGACCGACTGGTCAAATCCGTTACCCAGAATCCTTCAGACCGAGCGTCCAGCCCCAAAACACGCAAACGCTCCCGACTCAACAGGAAGTCACGTGAGTCACGTCTCTGTTTTCACCATAGACTGTATATAAAATGGACGTAACATCCGTGACGTCACCCATTGGTTTGTGGACTGCTGCTCGGAGGCCAATAGTATCGGATCTGAGCAGCGCCATCTTGAAAATTTCAGGTGCATGCTGGGAAAAATAAAAACAGGGATTCTACTTATATGGGCATCAGGAGGAGCATGAGGCGCCCTCCTGAACCTGTGAACCAATCAACCTGTCAATCACCACGTAGCCACGCCCTAATGCATACCCTGCTTTATCGTCACATATAAAATCAGGGAGGCCAAAATGTCCCAAATGAACATCATACTGCATTGAAGAAGGCTTTAAACTAGCGATTGAGACCATAAACACATTTTGAAAACGTTTACTGAGGTTAGAAATCAAGTGAGAAGTTGGTGAATTCTCCATTGACTTGTATAGAGACGGAAGTCCTTTTGACACCAAAACGGTCGCCCCCTGGTGGCCTTTTGATAGAATGCAGTTTTAAGTTACTTCTGCGTTGGCCTCATTTCAGAGGACCGGAACTCCCCGCCTGGTTTCTACACACGAGAAACGAAGCTGAGATTATTTCATATATGATGAATAATGTTTATTATCACTGAACAGCAGCTGTATGATGATCAGCTTCTGCTTCAGTGGCAGATTAACAAATAAATTGTAATAAAAGCTAAAAGAACACAATCAGCCACGACTAGAATGTAGAATAAATTAATAAATAAACAGACAAATAATAATCAATAAATATAGATGATTAATTATTGCACACATCAGGTTCAAGATGTGTGTGTTCTTGGTATCTTCGGGGTCTGGAGGGTCTCAGGTATCTCAGAAGGTCAGGGTCTTTGTGTCTCTGCAGGTGAAATCTGGCTCAGTGTCTCCTTGTTGGGACATAAACAGAAACTTTGTGTCCAAAACAGGACGATGTCTGTGCTGCTTCATATCTCTGTTTCTATTTCCTCCAAAATCCTCTCAGCTGATAATTATCATGTCTACCCGACCCTCCTGCAGACCCGTCCTTCACCCTGTAGATCAGGAGTAGTCAATTAAAATTCACAGAGCTCCAGTTAGTGTAAATGTCCAGTAAAGGAACCAGAACATCATACATCTGAGTTATTATTTATTATAGTTCATCAGCAGATAGTAGACAAATAAATACAATAGAATTCATTTATTAGTATTTACACTGAACACAATAAACAAAATAAGATACATATTTTACTTTCTTATATCAAATAAAGATGGCATTTCAAAATAAAGTGAATTATTGAAGCTTTTGATTGTGCTTCTTAAATATAAAAGAATCCCTTTATACTTTAAACTTAAATCAGCTGTTTCCTGAACCTCACTGCTGATTTTAGTGAGTATGTTTGTTCTATAGTGTTGTGCTACGTCTCATAGTTGTGTTTAACGTTGCTGCTTTTAATAACGTCCACTGTGTCAGCACATGTGAGACATACTGGTCTCTGACTGGTCTCTAACTGGACTGGTCTCTGGGAGGATGAACCTGTTTTCATCGTCTACCTTCCTTTACTTTGAGCACACCATGTTTAACAGCTTCCTCTTATCTTCCTCCTCTTTGTCTCTCCTTTTTTCTCGGTGTGTATCTCACAGATTGGCTGATTGTCCGCCCAACTTTTACCGTAATAGCTGGAGAAGCCGGCTAAAATAGAAACGCTTAATATTCCGGGTCTGAAGTAACAGTGTGTATTTGAAAAGAGTTTGTGAAGGATTATAAAACCACAGAGAGTCAAAGTGATGTAAAGCCGGTCCTAAAAAAACATTTAGAGCTTTAAAAACCAGTAAAAGAAGCTTCATATTCTGGGAGACAATGAAGTGAATATAAAACCAGATCAATATCTTCACTCTTTGTTTTTAGTTAAAAGTGGAACAGCAGATTTAGTTTTTTAGCTGATTGTTTGTTAGTCAGTAAAAACATCACTGCAGTCGCTCAAGTGTTTCAGCTTCTGTGTTTTATATTTCTAAGCTGATAAAAAGCTGTTTTTGTCACCTTGTAGAACCTGATAATGTAATAATAAAAAACCTTATTACTCAAGAAAAAATGTATTAATAAATGTTATTACAATATTGGGAAATTATTACATTATTAGGTTCTGCAAAAATAAGGTTAACCCAATAATGAACAGAGATTGTTACATTAATGCACTTTATTACATCATCAGGTTCTATTACATCATCAGGTTCTATTACATCATCAGTTCTATTACATCATCAGGTTCTATTACATCATCAGGTTCTATTACATCATCAGTTCTATTACATCATCAGGTTCTATTACATCATCAGGTTCTATTACATCATCAGGTTCTATTACATCATCAGGTTCTATTACATCATCAGGTTCTTCTCTCTTTATTTAAGTGCTAGTTAAACTCAACTGTGCCTCTGTGTGTTTCAGTGAGACGGACTCTGAAGAGCGGCCTCGGCGTAGACGTGGTTCAGGCTCTGGGACTCAACAATAAGAGCGGAGAGCGACTGTGAGCTCAGGATCGATCAGACCGATCAGACCGATCAGTGAACAGTATTGATTATTGATCAGAGGAGACGACACAACGATCCTGATCATCAATCTTTGTGTTTTAACTCAAAGTGAACAAACTTTTTTTTTTCTCTCTGAAGAAGAAAAACCTGCTGTTTTTGGTTTTCTGTGGTTCTCTAAACGTTGTCCTAATGTTCTCCTTTAAAGCACCAGAGGTACATTCACTCAGCTCTGCTCTGACTGTCACACATCAACACATTTAGTTCATTATCACAACGAGCACATTATACACTAAACATGTTGTAACAGGTTTCACTCATTAAGGAGGGTTAGGGTTAGGCAGTCTGCTGTTCAGACACAAACCAACAAGTTATTAGAGTTTATATTTAAATCATTTCTGTAGTTTTTAAACACAAACAGGAGGAAAAGGTTGGTTTATAATTATTCTCAGCGGTGGAAGAATCTGCACTTGGTGTTTTATAGTTAATGTTTCTAAAATACATCACTATATTTATGGATTGTTGGTTTGAGTTTGAACATGAAGGAAACCCAGAAATCATCAGACTGAAAACTTGTTGGATTAAAACTAAAAACTTCGTCTGAGCAATAAAACGTCTCGTCCTGGAAAATGAAAGAAAGTCCTTGAAGGTTTTTGAAGGGACTCGATTTTTAAACCAAAATGCAAAAACACCAAAAACAAGACTTTTAATGTGACATTTAAATGTTTTTCAGTATTTTACATTTTTTATGGTTTAATTCTGAACCTGAATTTATTTATTGAGAAACTGACGATTAAATAAAGCAATAAAAACCTGATAGTTAAAGATAATAAAAGTGTTTATTAAATATCTGAGTGATGTCATTCTTTCATTCATTCACTCATTCATTCATTCACATGTTTAACATTAAAGACTTAAAGTCCGTGTAAAGTAAGAATAAATATGTGTTCTGAGTTTGACATACCACAGAAAAGTGTGTTGTTAACCACTCTGCCAAATTTTAATGATTAAAAAAATCGCCAAATATATGAAATTAGGCTTCAAAGTTGTGTAATAGTCTGCCTATTTCTCTGCTCCCAAACGCTGTGGGCGTGGCCGCTGAGTCTGCTGAAGCCCCGCCCCCTACCAAGTGTCACCTGTCAATCAAAGTCACCACCTCTACCAGAAACATGGACGCTAGGTCTGAGAGCTTTCTGCTGCTAAGTCAGCTGCTAGCTCAGCGGCTACGTGTGTGTGTGTGTGTGTGTTTATATATATATGTGTGTGTGTGTGTGTGTGTGTTTATGTGTGTGTGTGTGTGTTTATATGTGTGTGTGTGTGTTTATATGTGTGTGTGTGTGTGTGTGTTTATATGTGTGTGTGTGTGTGTGTGTGTGTGTGTGTGTTTCTGCTGCAGGTATAAAGCTTCTCCACTAATTCTCCGGACTGAAACGATGACTCTGTTTTATAGAAATATTCAATTTTAAGTTGAATGTTTTTCAGATATTATTAATAAAAAGTTTTGAATAAAGAGAAAACGACTTGTTTTATTTGTTTGTGACGTTTCTCAGGTTTATATTCAGATGTTTAACCTTTATAATTATAGTTCTGCTTCATTATTAATAAATAATAACAGTAATAAATAGAGTGAAAGTGAATGTTAGTGTTCAGGTTGGTTTTTATAGTTCACAGCTTTTTAAAGACAGACGGAGGAGAGAGGGATGAAGAGAGGAGAAGAAGAGGAAACACGTGACTCATGTCTGAACCTGCTGGTATTTGAGTTTTTAGTTTTTATAAATGAATCAACAGTCACATATTTCCTGTTTCTGTTCTCTGTTTGATTTCTGTCATTAAGATCATTACTCACCTGTTTAATGTCTCACTGCTGATTGGACAGAATTCATCACTAAGTATCACACCTGAATTTTCTTCCTTCCTTCATCTGTTTTGACTGTTTTCCATCCTTCCTTCTTTCCTTCCTTCTTTCCTTCTGTCTTTCCTTCTTTCCTCCCTTCCTTCCTTCCTTCTGTCCTCCCTTACTTCCTTCCTTCCCTCCTTCTTTCCTTCCTCCCTTCCTACTTCCTCCCTTCTGTCCTGCCTTCCTTCCTTCCTCCTTTCTTTCCTCTTTCCATCTTCCTTCCTTCTTTCCTCCGTCCTCCCTCCTTCCTTCCCTCCTTTCCTTCCTTCCTTCCTTCCTTCCTCCTTTCCTTCCTTCCTTCCTCCTTTCCTTCCTTCCTTCATCCTTTCCTTCCTTTCTCCCTTCCTTCCTTCCTCCCTCCTTTCTTTCCTTGCCCCCTTCCCTCCCTCCTTCTTTCTTCCCTCCTTCCTTCCTTCTTTCCTCCCTCCCTTCCTCCTACTTTCCTTCATCCCTTCTTCCTTCCTTCGTTCCTTCCTTCCTTCCTTGACTGGAGGACAACAGGAGGTTTAATGTTCTAAATGAAATACTTTATGATATAAACGTTCATGCTTTAACAGTGTAAATAATAATAATAATAATAATAATAAAAATAATAATATTATCTCAGCTGATCTTTGTCTCCTCTGATTTTATTTAGAGACAATAAAACATGAAGCTTGTATAAAACAAGGAGATGTTTATTATTATTATACATTATAATCCCTGCAGATATAAAACGGAACAATAAATTCATTAATGACAGAATTCAGAGTAGAAAACATGACGTCATTAAGTTTTATAAACATTATTCTTCTCTTATCTTTCTCCTCCTATAATAAAGATCATTGATTCAGCAATAACATGATCATGGCTGTAGGTCATCCTCACTTCCTGCTGATGTAACTAATATGTATTAATCATATTAACCCTTTAAATACTGTTTATATCCTGACTCATAAACAGTCTTTACACTATAATTATATCAATAAACTCCCATCAGTCATTAATACATGTTTTATTAATCATGTGGAATTAAAACATTCATAATCACTATGTTATGATCCAGGAAAACATTTAACACAATAAGGTGAATACATTTGAAATAAACAGGTCATTTGTACATTTGCATATAAAAATGTGAATCAGCTGCACGAAAATAAAAGATAGAAGCATTTTATTTTTTTATTTCCATATTTATAAACTGTGGGTCACATCAGGAAAATGTGACTAATAGAAATGTGTTAATAACTTCTCTTATTCTCAGTGTAAAGTTATGAATCAATTAATGATAATAACATAATATAATATATATATATATATATATATATATATATATATATATATATATAAATAGGGGAGAACAGGGTCGGTAGTCACATCCATCAGATCTCGGCCTCTAGAGGGCGCTGCTGTTAATAAGGGTTGAGTTTAGGTGAGATGTTAGTTCAGATCATTTCTGGAGTAAACTGCTTTAACATTAAGGTGAGAGGAGGAAGGAAGGAAGGAAGGATGGAAGGGAGGGAGGAAGGAAGGGAGAGAGGAAGGAAGGTATGGGGAAGGAAAGAAAGAGAAAAAGAGGGAGGAAGGAAGGAAAGGAAACAAGGAAGGTAGGAGGGAGGGAGAAAGGAAGGAATGAAGGTATGGGGGAGGAAAGAAAGAGAAAAAGAGGGAGGGAGGAAGGAAGGAAAGGAAAGAAGGAAGGTAGGAGGGAGGGAGAAAGGAAGGAATGAAGGTATGGGGGAGGAAAGAAAGAGAAAAAGAGGGAGGGAGGAAGGAAGGAAAGGAAAGAAGGAAGGTAGGATGGAGGGAGAGAGGAAGGAAGGAAGGTATGGGGAAGGAAAGAAAGAGATAAAGAGGGAGGGAGGAAGGAAGGAAAGGAAAGAAGGAATGGAGGAAGGAAAGGATGGAAGGAAGGATGGAGGAAAAAAGGAAGGAAGGTAGGAGGGAGGGAGAGAGGAAGGAATGAAGGTATGGGGGAGGACAGAAAGAGAAAAAGGAAGGGAGGAAGGAAAGGATGGAAGGAAGGACAGAGGAAGGGAGGAGGGAAGGAAGGAAGGATGGAGGAAAAAAGGAAGGAAGGTAGGAGGAAGGGAGGGAGAGAGGAAGGAAGGTATGGGGAAGGAAAGAAAAAGAGGGAGGGAGGAAGGAAGGAAAGGAAACAAGGAAGGTAGGAGGAGGGAGAGAGGAAGGAAGGTATGGGGAGAAAATAAAGAGAAACAGAGGGAGGAGGAAGGAAGGAAGGAAGGAAAGAAGGAAGGTAGGGAGGGAGAGAGAAAGGAAGGAATGAAGGTATGGGGGAGGAAAGAAAGAGAAAAAGAGGGAGGGAGGAAGGAAGGAAAGGAAGAAGGAAGGTAGGAGGGAGGGAGAGAGGAAGGAAGGAAGGTATGGGGAAGGAAAGAAAGAGAAAGAAGGGAGGAGAAGGAAGGAAAGGAAAGAAGGAATGGAGGAAGGAAAGGATGGAAGGAAGGATGGAGGAAAGAAGAAGGAAGGTAGGAGGGAGGAGAGAGGAAGGAATGAAGGTATGGGGGAGGACAGAAAGAGAAAAAGGAAGGGAGGAAGGAAAGGATGGAAGGAAGGACAGAGGAAGGGAGGAGGGAAGGAAGGAAGGAAAGGAGGAAAGGAAAGACGGATGGAATGAAGGACGGAGGAAAAAAAGAAGGAAGGGAGGAAGGAAAGGATGGAAGGAAATGATGGAAGGAAGGATGGAGGAAAGAAGGAAGGTAGGATGGAGGGAGGAAGAAGAAGAAAGGAAGGTAGAGGAGGGAGAGAGGAAGGAAGGAAGGTATGGGGGAGGAAAGAAAGAGAAAAAGAGGGAGGGAGGAAGGAAGGAAGGAAAGGAGGAAAGGAAAGAAGGATGGAAGGAAGGACGGAAGAAAAAAAGAAGGAAGGGAGGAAGGAAGATGGAATGAAAGGATAGAATGAAGGATGGAGGAAAGAAGGAAGGAAGGTAGGAGGGAGGGAGAGGGGAAGGGAGGAAGGAAAGGATGGAAGGAAGGACAGAGGAAGGGAGGAGGGAAGGAAGGAAGGAAGGAAGGAAAGGAACGAAGGAAGGAGGAAGGAAAGGATGGAAGGGAGGACGGTGGATAAAAAGAAGGAAGGAGGTAGGAAGGTAGGAGGGAGGGAGAAAAGAAGGAAGAAAGGAAGGAAGGAAGGAAAGGAACGAAGGAAGGGAGGAAGGAAAGGATGGAAGGAGGACGGTGGATAAAAAGAAGGAAGGAAGGTAGGAGGGAGGGAGAAAAGAAGAAGAAAGGAAGGAAGGAAAGGAGGAAAGGAAAGTTTATAATAAAACATCATTAGGGGAGACCAGGGTTGGTAGTCACACTTTTTACTTTCCTTTGAATTCCTCATAAACCATAAACTGAATAAATAACTTTTAATGTGTAATGAAGCATAAAGCATCAGGTAGGAACAGAGAGGTTTACTCTGTTATAAACATATGAACCGGCTAATATGTGACATCATCCCATCGTGAGGTTGGTAGTAAGACATCATGGACGTTGGTTGTCTCTGTGTTACTTTAATGGGGAAAAAATAAAAAAATGTATAGAGTCTTAAAAAGTTATTTAAAAATGTTTCATTGAAATACAACAACCTAACATCTCAGCACCAAGAGAACATAAACAGGAACAATCATTCTTATAAGAGCATTTTATGTTCTTATATATTAATATTATACAGTTTAATATCTGACTGCTCTGAGCTTGTTTGTCTTCCTGATAAAGTTCCTGCTCATTTTACTATCTTAACCTTTGTGTCGTCCTCCTGGGTCAAATTGACCCTGTCTGTTTTGACTGTTCCTTCCTTACTTCCTTCCTTCTTTCCTTCCCTGCTTCCTTTTCTTCCTTATTTCCTTCCCTCTTCCTTCCTTCCTCCCTCCTCCCTTCCTCCCTCCCTCCTTCTCTCTTTTTTTCCTCCCCCCTACCTTCCTCCCTTCCTTCTTTCCTCCCTTCCTTCTCCCCTCCCTCCTTTCCTTCCTTCCTCCCTTCCTCTTTTCCTTCCTTCTTAAAGGGAATCTATTCAGTTAAAGGTTTATGAGGAATTCAAAGGAAGTAAAAAGTGTGACTACCAACCCTGTCTCCCCTAATATATAATATAACCTCAGTGTTTCCGGTCTCTACCTGCAGTGTGTGCGTCTCTTTAAACGGGACTGGGCGGGTCACATGTCTCCGGTGTCCCTCCTACGTGCCTTACCGGAGCCTGGAGTGTGTGTGTGTGTGTGTGTGTGAGAGAGAGAGAGAGAGAGAGAGAGAGAGAGAGAGAGAGAGAGAGAGAGAGAGAGAGAGAGAGAGAGAGAGAGAGAGAGAGAGAGAGAGAGAGGGGAGTGTGTGTTGATGTTGTAACTCTGCTGCCGGCTCCCTCCGCTCTCCGTGTCGGTGTGTGTGTGTATATAAGGCCGGAGGAGGAGGCATGGCTTCCCGCTGAGCACCGGGTGAAGATGCTGCTTCCCGCTGAGCACCGGGACAAGATGCTGCTGCTCGGTCTGTTGCTGCTGCTGACGTCCGCCGCCGCCGCCGGCGCCGACCTGCCCGGTTCGGCCGCTCCGGGGCTCCGGGGGCCGGGGCTCGGCTTCTCTGCCTCCGCCCCGCTGCACCGGCTGGAGTACGGGGCTCCCGGTGTCGCCTTGGCGCGCTCCGCTGCGGAGGAGCCGCCCGGTCCCGCTGCAGAGGAAGAGGAAGGCGGGCATCAGCATCACGGCGGCGGCGGGTACCGGATGGTCCAGTGGGAGTGGAGCTACGTGCAGACTCCCTTCATCATCGCCATCTGGCTACTGGTGGCCAGCGTGGCTAAGATCCGTGAGTCTGAGTGTGTGTTGTGTGTGTGTGTGTGTGTGTGTGTGTGTGTGTGTGTGTGTGTGTGTGTGTGTGTGTGTGTGTGTGTAATAACTTGAACCATACAGGAAGTTTGCAGCTCTTTGCTCTAATTACTATTTTTAATATGATCATTAATCAATTAACTCCTCAGTCTTTATAAAGTGACTTAATGATAAACTCATAAAGACAGAGGAGTAACTGGTATGTGATACTGGTTTCTCATACTGGTTTTATTATTGCTGATAACTGGAACATGAAAGAAACGTTCATGTTTTATTCATTAAATCTGATGTAAGGCTGCAACTTTACTCATTGAACCGTTAATAATGTGATTAGAAATTCAGATTAAGGGACAGTTCCCAGTGTTCCCAGTGTGTGTTCCCAGTGTTCCAGTGTGTGTTAACCAGTAGTCAGGTGTCCATATAAACAGTAAAGAGGTTCATCATGTTCATACTGACTATTATAATGTATTAATATTATATTTTAATAGTCAGTATGAACAGGAGGAATGATCACAGTCATTATAAAGTAGATGATCAGCTTCTATTGAGCTTCATCAGTCTGAGTTCCTTCCTTCCTTCCTTCCTTCTTTCATTCCTTCCTTTCCTTCTCCCTCCTTCCTTCGTTCCTTCCTTCGTTCCTTCCTTCGTTCGTTCCTTCCTTCCTTCCTTCTTTCCTCCCTCCCTCCTTCTCTCTTTCTTTCTTCCCCATTACCTTCCTTCTTTCCTCTGTCCTTCTTTTCTTCCTTCCTCACCTTCCTCTTTCCTTTCTCCCTCCCTCCCTCCTTCCTTCTTTCCTTCCTCCC
>NC_084970.1:37796496-37804177 GCF_963691925.1 Scomber scombrus | reverse complement strand
CTATGATATCTCTGTCTCTCTCTCTCTCTCTCTCTCTCTGTCTCTCTCTCTCTCTCTCTCTCTCTCTCTCCTCTCTCTCTCTGTCTCTCTGTCTCTCTCTCTCTCTCTCTCTGTCTCTCTCTCTCTCTGTCTCTCTCTGTCTCTCTCTCTCTCTCTCTCTCTCTCTCTCTCTCTCTCTCTCTCTCTCTCTCTCTCTCTCTCTCTGTCTCTCTCTCTCTCTCTCTGCTCTCTCTCTCTCTGTCTCTCTCTCTCTCTCTCTCTCTGTCTCTCTCTCTCTCTCTCTCTCTCTCTCTCTCTGTCTCTCTCTGTCTGTCCTCCTCTCTCTCTCTCTCTCTCTCTCTCTCTCTCTCTCTGTCTCTCTCTCTCTGTCTCTCCTCTCTCTCTCTCTCTCTCTCTCTGTCTCTCTCTCTCTGTCTCTCTCTCTCTCTCTCTCTCTCTCTCTCTCTGTCTCTCTCTCTCTCTCTCTCTCTCTACTCTCTCTCTCTGTCTCCTCTCTCTCTCTCTCTCTCTCTCTCTCTCTCTCTCTCTCTCAGGATGACTTTCTGCGCATCGGAGCCAATAAATACGTGGAGGCCAACATTTCCCAGAAGTCTCGGACCACGGTGAAGTACACGATGAAGACTCTGGCCAGCATCGCAGAGACCATCATCTTCATCTTCCTCGGCATCTCAGCCGTGGATAAGTCCAAGTGGGCCTGGGACACCGGCCTGGTGTCCTGCACCCTCGTCTTCATCCTCGTCTTCAGAGCCCATGGGTCAGAGTCCCTCCTTCCTTCCTTCCTTCTTCTTCTTCTTCTTCTGTTTTCATCTGACACAACGCAGATCAGCTGGTTTCCATAGCAACACAATACAATGTATAATCTAATCAGAGGAGACAGAGAGTTAAATAAGGGTCCTGAAAATGTCAAATGGTGTAACCACAGTATAATGATAAATATTACATATTTGATTACCTACAGTGTATTTAAGTGGACTTATACTAATAATGACTTCATACAGAACATGTAAATGTTTCCTGGTCTCCATGGTAACCAGAGTAAATGTAATATTTAGAACAATTTGTATTCCATTACCTTTATTTAATATAAAGTTTATAATGTAAGATCATGCCATACTAGTTGATATGGTGTTTTATTGACTATTTACTGTTTTTAAGCAAGTTGAATTATTTGGTACAAAGTTTTTATGGTTACACCACTTAGACATTTTTGCCATAATCCTCTAATATATTCTCTCTAAATGGATTAAAAGCAGAAATTTGATGCTGGGTCCTCAAAAAAAAGAATGTGTGAAGTTATTCATACGTTTATTTTATCATTTTAACCCTTTAACCCTCCTGGTGTCCTCGAGTCAAGGAAGGAAGGAAGGGAAGGAGTAAGGAGGGGGGGAGGGAAAGGAGGGAGGAAGGAAGGAAGGGAGGAAGAAGGAAAGTAGGAAGGGAAGGAGATAGGAGGAAAGGAGGAAGGAAGGAAGGAAAAGAGGAAGGAAGCAAGGAGATAAGGAAGGAACGACGTCTTTGTGAGCGTTTCTATGACATCATCTCTCATATTTCCTCCCTGATGGACGCCTGAGGGAGGATTTGACATTTGAGGTTCAGAGCAGAGAGATTTAGTGATGCTGATCACTGATCAGCAGCGAGCAGGTTCAAATGTCACGCTGATATCAGACAGAGTAAACCTCTCCTCTGACCTTTTCAGCCTCTCTGCTGCTGCTGTGAGATTTATATTCTGGTTGCATCAAGCTTCCACAAATACTGCAGAGAGTCAGTTTCTGTTTCACACACAAGATGGTTTCTTATAATCTGTATGATGTCATGAGCGAATAATAATAATAATAATAATGTAGAATGAAGAAGGAAAGGAGGGAAGGAAGGGAGGAAAGGAAAGAAGGAAGGGAGTAAGGAAAGGAAAAGGAAGGAAGGGAGGAAGAAGGAAGGAAAAGAGTAAGGGAGGAAGTAAGGAAAGAAGGAAGGAAGGGAGGAAGAAGGAAAGGAAGGGAGGAAGGTAGGGGGCAGGAAAGAAAGAGAAGGAGGGAGGAAGGAAAGAAGGAGGGAGGGAGGAAGGAAGGACAGAGGGAAGGAAGGGAGGAAGTTGGAGCGGAGTTGCCGTACATAACTGTCAAAGATGGCGGACGCTACTGTGCATGTGTGACTCACATCGGGTAGTGACAGGCCTCCGAGCAGCAGTCCACAAACCAATGGGTGACGTCACGGATGTTACGTCCTTTATAAACAGTCTATGGTTCTGACCTTTAGTAACCTCTCTCCTGCAGGTGTGGTGGGTCAGACTTGGGTTCTGAACCGGTTCCGTCTCGTCCCGTTGGATAAGATCGACCAGGTCGTGATGTCGTACGGTGGCCTGCGGGGGGGCGGTGGCGTTCGCTCTGGTGGTGCTGCTGGACAGCGAGCACGTCAAAGCCAAAGATTACTTTGTTGCCACGACGATCGTGGTCGTCTTCTTCACCGTCATGTTTCAGGTAGGAACCATGCTGTTTATTACAGGGCTCAGGGGTCAAGGGTCAGGGGTCAGAGGTCAGGTGGGTTCATATTAAATCAAAGGAAAATATACATAAAGACATTTTCTAAATCCGAATATTTATACAACTGAATTTAGACTTTTAAGGACCTGCAGACGTCCTGTTAGTCCAGTTTATTTAACCTGTAGTAAAAAACAATGTATAACTTTATTTTAATTCATTTGATATATTTTATTTTCCTCCTGTTGTCTTCAAGTCAAGGAAGGAAGGGAGGGAGGGAGGGGGGGGAGGGGGGATGGAAGAAAAGGATGGAGGAAAGAAGTAAGGGAGGGAGGAAAGAAGGAAGGAAGGAAGGAGGTAGGGAGAAAGGAAAAGAGGACATAGGAAAGAAGGAAGGGAGGAAGGTGGGGGCAGGAAAGAAAGAGAGAAGGCAGGAGGGAGGGAGGAAGGAAAGCAGGAGGGAGGGAGGGAGGAAGGACAGAAGGAAGGAAGGAAGGGAGGACCTGTCAGGTTCAGGTGTCGTCCTCTCTGACTGGAGCAGAAGAAACTCAGAAAGACGTCTCTAAAACCAGATTCTCTCACATCTTTTGGGGGAGGGACTAAAACACGAGGAAAAGAAATGAGAGATGAACCCAGACTGTAGTCAGTGTGTAACCTGAGAGGGAAACATCAGGCAGAGATGAATTAAAGCCAAACTTTGGGTCTGAAGTCTGGTTTTGGTCTCAGGTCTGAGTTTCAGGCATTTATGAGAGCAGCTCAGTGATACAGTGTAAACATCCTTTATATCATGTTCATTAGGATTGAATAATTACTCTGTGTTGACTTTAAAAACGTCCAGTTTAATGTATTTAAGTCATCATGAAGGAACAGATGTCAGAGAGAGGAACAGCTCAGTGAATTACTCTTTATTTATATCTGAGAGTTTAAATTAATGACTATAACTCTGAAACATGAGAGGTTGGTTGGTTCCTGTTTTCATCATCAGTCACAGACAGTTAAAGTGGTGTGTGTGTTCATGGAGCTGCTGATGTGTTCCTGATGCATCTCTGTAGTCTGCAGTCACTATAAACACAGACACACTGTGACTCATCAGCAGCAGCAGAGCTCAAAGTAAAGCTGGTTGTCTGGATGCTGCTTCACTGTATCACCAGCCTGCCTCATTATTACTGCACATTGTGTCATAATCACAAGATAATCATGAGCTGACCGTGACATCATCATCATCATCATCGTCATCATCGTCATCATCATCATTGTGTCTATGTGATGTCAACTTTCTGGAGAAAACATTTTAAAATGGAGCCTCGTGGTTCCAGCCAGAAACCTCACAGGACGAGTAAAACCTCTAATATACACACTACACTACACACTACACTACACACTACACTACACACTATACACTACACACTACACCACTACACACTGCACACTACATTACACACTACACACTGCACACTGCACACTACATTACACACTACACAATACACAATACACACTACACACTACACACTACACTACACAATACACAATACACACTACACACTGCACACTGCACACTGCACACTACACTACACACTACCACCATAGTTTTACACCCTCATCTTTCCAGGGAAATCAGGGATGAAGTCATTTGTGAATAAGTCAGAGCTTTTCTGCAGCAGTGGAAATAAATGAAGACTAGAAATGCAAACAGTCATCAGCTGATGACGTCTGGAGGAGGAAGCCTGGTGGTCTGCAGCTGCATGCAGAGTTAGCCAAGAGCCACGCAGCATCCTACAGAGACATGAAGCATCCTACAGAGACATGAAGCATCCTACAAAGACATGAAGCATCCTACAGAGACATGAAGCATCCTACAGAGACATGAAGCATCATACAGAGACATGAAGCATCCTACAGAGACATGCAGCATCCTACAGAGACATGAAGCATCCTACAGAGACATGTAGCATCCTACAGAGACCTGCAGCATCCTACAGAGACATGAAGCATCCTACAGAGACATGCAGCATCCTACAGAGACATGAAGCATCCTACAGAGACATGAAGCATCCTACAGAGACATGTAGCATCCTACAGAGACCTGCAGCATCCTACAGAGACATGTAGCATCCTACAGAGACATGAAGCATCCTACAGAGACATGAAGCATCATACAGAGACATGCAGCATCCTACAGAGACATGCAGCATCCTACAGAGACATGAAAGCATCCTACAGAGACATGTAGCATCCTACAGAGACATGAAGCATCCTACAGAGACATGAAGCATCCTACAGAGACATGTAGCATCCTACAGAGACATGTAGCATCCTACAGAGACATGAAGCATCATACAGAGACATGAAGCATCCTACAGAGACATGAAGCATACCCCCTACAGAGACATGAAGCATCCTACAGAGACATGCAGCATCCTACAGAGACATGAAGCATCCTACAGAGACAATGCAGCATCCTACAGAGACATGCAGCATCCTACAGAGACATGTAGCATCCTACAGAGACATGAAGCATCCTACAGAGACATGTAGCATCCTACAGAGACATGAAGCATCATACAGAGACATGAAGCATCCTACAGAGACATGAAGCATCCTGCAGAGACATGAAGCATCCTACAGAGACATGAAGCATCCTACAGAGACATGAAGCATCCTACAGAGACATGAAGCATCCTACAGAGACATGAAGCATCCTACAGAGACATGAAGCATCCTGTAGAGACATGAAGCCATCCAACAGAGACATGAAGCATCCTACAGAGACATGAAGCATCCTACAGAGACATGAAGCATCATACAGAGACATGAAGCATCCTGTAGAGACATGAAGCATCCTACAGAGACATGCAGCATCCTACAGAGACATGAAGCATCCTACAGAGACATGAAGCATCCTACAGAGACATGTAGCATCCTACAGAGACATGAAGCATCCTACAGAGACATGAAGCATCCTACAGAGACATGAAGCATCATACAGAGACATGAAGCATCCTAAAGAGACATGAAGCATCATACAGAGACATGAAGCATCATACAGAGACATGAAGCATCCTGCAGAGACATGAAGCATCCTACAGAGACATGAAGCATCCTACAGAGACATGAAGCATCCTACAGAGACATGAAGCATCCTACAGAGACATGAAGCATCCTACAGAGACATGAAGCATCCTACAGAGACATGAAGCATCATACAGAGACATGAAGCATCCTACAGAGACATGCAGCATCCTGCAGAGACATGAAGCATCCTACAGAGACATGCAGAGATACAGAGATGTGCAGCAATGCAATTCAAATCGCTCCAATCAGATTTCAAAGAGTCTTTTGCATCCCTTCCAGGAGAATGAGTGCAGCAGGGAACATCACATCACAGATGCACATAATGAAGAAACATCACACATATGATCTAGTGACAGTTTTGTAAATCTTCCCTGAGGCCCCTCCTCCATCAGTCAGTCTGCAGTTCTGCTCCACAGCTTTACAGCTGTTACTTTGAAGATTATAATTTATGTATTATTTTAGAATAAAAATGCTTTGTGTGTGTTTCAGGGTCTGACCATCAAGCCTCTGGTTAGACTGGCCTCAAAGTTCCTCGCCTCCACCAGCAGGAAGCCGACCATCAACGAGGAGATCCACGAGAGGGTGACACACCTCCTTCTGCTTCATACCTCCACCTTAACGTTAGTCTGCTTCTACATACTGACCTCACACTCACTCTGTGTGTGTGTGTGCGTGTGTGTGTGTCTGTGTGTGTGTGTGTGTGGTGCTGTGTGTGTGTGTGTGATGTGTGATGTGTGAGTGTATGTGTGTGTGTGTGTGTTTTCAGGCCTTGACCACATCCTGACAGCAGTGGAGGACATCGCAGGGCTGCAGGGATACCACCACTGGAGAGACAAGTGAGTCCTGCTGACATCATACTGACATCATAATGACATCACACTGACATCATATCATACTTACGTCCTAATGACATCATACTGACATCATAATGACATCATACTGACATCATAATGATATCATCTGACATCATACTGACATCATTATGACATCATAATGACATCATATTATACTGACATTCTAATGACATCATACTGACATCATAATGACAATCATACTGACATCATTATGACATCATAATGACATCATACTGACATTCTAATTGACATCATACTGACATCATACTGATATCATATCATACTGACATCACACTTACATCATAATGACATCTTACTGACGTCATAATGACATCATATCATACTGACATCATAATGGACATCATAATGACATCATACTGACATCATACTGACATCATTATGACATATCATACTGACATCATAATGACATCACACTTACATCATAGTGACATCTTACTGACGTCATAATGACATCACACTTACATCATAATGACATCATACTGACATCATAATGACATCACACTTACATCATAATGACATCATACTGACATCATACTGACATCATTATGACATATCATACTGACATCATAATGACATCACACTTACATCATAATGACATCATACTGACATCATAATGAAGTATATCTATTTAACTTGTATGCTTTACATAAATGTATTGAGTTTATGAGTAAAACATGTAACAACAAACATATCAGAAAACGTCCTTCTTTTATTTATGAACTGGAATGTTTGTTTATTCTGTCCAATAAAGAAAAAGTAAATAAATCTATTTAACTTGTAATGAGTGGTAGTGAACAGCAGGGGGAGCTCTTTGCTCACACTGAGTCTCACTGAGCTGTGTGTGTGTGTGTGTGGTGTGTGTGTGTGTGTCTGTGTGTGTGTGTGTGTCTATGTGTGTGTGTGTGTGTGTGTGTGTGTGTGTGTGCGTGTGTGTGTGTGTGTGTGTGTGTGTTGTGTCTCTGTGTGTGTGTGTGTGTGTGTGTGTGTGTGCGGTGCGTGCGTGCGTGTGTGTGTGTGTGTGTGTGTGTGTGTGTGTGTCCTGGGTCAGGTGGGAGCAGTTTGATAAGAACTACCTGAGTAAGCTGCTGCTCAGGAAGTCAGTGTACAGAAGAGCGAGCTGTGGGAAGCGTATCAGAAGATCAACATCAGAGACGCCATCAGTGTGATCGACCAGGTGGGAGAGACGAGCTGCTGCTACACTACACTACCTACCTTCCCTTCCGTCTTTCCTTTCCTTTCCTTCCTTCCTCCCTCCTCTCT
>NC_084970.1:37781496-37788996 GCF_963691925.1 Scomber scombrus | reverse complement strand
CTCCTTCCTCCCTCCTTTCCTCCCTTCCTTCCTTCCTCCCTTCCTTCCTTGACTCGAGGACAACAGGAGGGTTACATAAACACTTTTTAATGATTTAATGAAAGAGTCGTGCAGTTCCCACAGTGGTGGTTAGGGGGCGCTGTTGCTCTGTGTAGCAGAACCACTGACACGCTGCTGCTCCTCTTAAACCCATGATATCATCATAACCTCCTGATCCTGCTGGAGGAGGAATCCTCTTTATTACATCATGGAGTCATTGTTTAGTTTCACTTCTATCAGCTGTTATAACTCATCATGTTTAATGTTAATATCTGGTGACAGGAAATGTTATCACAGCAGCAGGAAATGAAGCTTAAAACTACAACAATAAGACAGGTTGTAATAAAGCAGGAGTTTAATCAGAACCTTTTTACTTCTCTGCTCTTCTCTCTGAACACATCTGACATCGTGTATATTTATTCTGTCGAAGCTGCTCATTTAAATTCTGATAAAAATGTATTTTGTAAAGCTGCAAATATATATTAAAAATCCTCAGAGTAGTTTATTTTGAATGACCAAAGTGTGTAAAAAAAAAACAAAAAAAAAAGAGCATAATGAACATTTATACAGTGTGTATCTGTCTATAACTGCCTTACTCAGTCTGTGTGTGTGTGTGTGTGTGTGTGTGTGTGTGTGTGTGTGTGTGTGTGTGTGTGTGTGTGTGTGTGTGTGTGTAGTAGGAGGCTGTGTACAGGTGTATTATTCCACCAGCAGGTTAGGTTAACGCTGAGAGTGAAGATGTTTCTGTGATGGTTTGTTTAGTCGTTATGTTGCCAAAGAGTCTGTTAGACCAGTGGTTCTCAACCTTTGTGGGGTCCTGGACCCTCTGAGGACCCTCCCACCCGATCTGGGAGGGGGGGGGGGGGGGATTCAGTCTTGCCCACCGATGATTGGTGCCTGGTGCTTAAATGCCGCTGCAGGTGTGGTTGCAGGTGTGGCTCTCCATATAATAAACACAGAGGCTGCTGAGGGTCCGAATCAGTTGCTGTAAATCCAAATATTACGTAATCTTCTTTATAAAGCCTCTTTTTGCTCTGTTTTATTTTCGGGTGGCCCAGAGTCATCTTCGTCTTCTTCTTCTTCTTCGTAGCTTAATTTCAAGCGCTAACCTGAACCTTGCAGGTTAATGAGTTTCCTCACATCACCTTCCTGCAGATGTTTTAATGCATTTCTGTCATTATAAGGAAATGAATGGTATTTGCCCACTGAAACAGTCGGGGGCTCATCATGTGAAACGGATGCAGATCGTGTTGTATTAACAGCGTCATGCAATGCAAACGGGAGCGAGATCTCTTATTAAAATACAATAAATTACACATGTGGAACAGATGTAATTAGAGACCCTCTGTAGTTTAGGTAGATAAAGGTCATAGGATCTTTGTTTAAAAGCTATTTTATGTTCACGGACCCCTTGCAATTACACCACGGACCACTAGGGGTCCACGAACCCCTGGTTGAGAAACACTGTGTTAGAGTCTGTTAGAGTCTTAATGTTCAGCTTCAGCTTCTGCAGCAGTTTAACATCAGCTCAAAGCATCATCGTCTTCCTCTGTGTTCGGACCTGAAGCTCAAATATCATGAAAACATCCTGAAATATAATAATTCTGCTCTTATAGGATGTGAGGTGGAAACATGAGACTGTTTGTTGTTTATAACTCACACAAATAGAAACAGGAGGAGAGAAAATACAGAATCCTGATAATTAATTAACAAATAAGTGATTCTGACCAACTCACACCATCAATATGAGTCATTTATATCAGTGTTCATGTGGTTGAGTTTAAATTTAAAGGGTTAAAATGATAAAATAAACGTCTGAATAACTTCACACATTCTTTTTTTGTGGACTCAGCATCAAATTTCTGCTTTTAATCCATTTAGAGAGAATATATTAGAGGATTATGGCAAAAATGTCTAAGTGGTCTGATCCTAAAACAGATCCATGTTAAAAACACTCACTTCCTGGTCAGTATTGCGCAACATCCAAGAAGTCAGATGTATCAGACGTGTCAGGACTTTTAGGTTTAGATGAAACATTATAATCATGTCAAATCCTGCAAGACGTGAACATGACATTAAAAACAAACAGTAAAGTTATTCTCTGTTGTTTAATGAAGACATGCAGACTATCATGTTGTCTTTAACCCTTTATTACCCCAAACTACCCTCCTCATGTCTGGCTGTGAGCTTGTTGAACCAGGTGAAGGTAAAGGAGAGTTTTTGGTAAATGTTTGAGTCTTGTAGCGAGGAAACAGAAATAAATAACTTCACTGACTCTGATCTGCAACCCAAAGTAAAATAAAGTGAAAACCCCGAATAACTCTCTATTTCAGTGTTTACGGAGGTCTCTCTCTCTCTCTCTCTCTCCCCCCTCTCTCTCTCCCTCCCCCCCTCTCTGTCTCTCTCTGTCTCTCTCTCTCTCTCTCTGTCTCTCTCTCTGTCTCTCTCTCTGTCTCTCTCTCCTCTCTTTCTCTGTCTCTCTCTCTCTGTCTCTCTCTTTGTCTCTCTCTCCTCTCTTTCTCTCTCTCTCTCTCTCTGTCTCTCTCTCTGTCTCTGTCTCTCTCTCTCTCCCCCCCCCCTCTCTCTCTCTCTCTCTCTCTCCTCCCCCCCCCCCCCCTCTCTCTCGTTTTAAACACTGAGGAGAAAATGACTATAATTTTAAAGCTGTAAAACTTTAAAACTATTCACTAAGCAGTTCTTATTGGCAGGTTCAACAGTTCAACCGCTGTATATTAAACTGTAGGTAACCATGGCAACAGCAGCGATGCTTCAGTGAACCTACTAACTTGAATCATTTGACAAGGAGGATTTAACCCTCCTGTTGCCCTCGAGTCAAGGAAGGAAGGAAAGATGGAAGGAAGGAAGAAAGGACGGAAAGATGGAAGGAAGAAAGGAAGGAAGGAAGGATGGAGGGAGGAAGGAAAGGAAGGAAGGAAAGATGGAAGGAAAGGAGGAAGGAAGGAAGGATGGAGGGAAGGAAAGATGGAAAGGAGGAGGGAGGGAAGGAAGGAAGAAAAGAAGGAAGGGAGGAAAGGAAAGAAGGATGGAAGGAAGAAGGAAGAAAAGGAGGGAGGGAGGAAGGAAGGGAGGAAAGGAAAGAAGGAAGGAAGAAAGGGAGGGAGGGAAAGGAAAGAAGGTAGGAAGGAAGGAAAGATGGAAGGAAGGAAAGAAAGATGGAAGGAAGGAAGAAAAGGAGGGAGGGAGGGAGGAAGGAAGAGAGGAAAGGAAAGAAGGAAGGGAGGAAGGATGGAAGGAAGGAAGGAAAGATGGAAGGAAGGACGGAAGAAGGAAGAAGAGGAGGGAGGGAGGAAGGAAGGGAGGAAAAGAAGAAAAGGAGGGAGCAAGGAAGGGAGGAAATGAAAGAAGGAAGGGAGGAAGGATGGAATGAAGGAAGGAAGAAGTAAGAAAAGGAGGGAGGAAGGAAAGGTGGAAGGAAGGAAGGAAGGACAGAAGGAAGGTTAAACCCAGAGACGATAGAAAAGCTAAATATTAAAGTTATGAGCTGCTGATTAAACTTCACTGTCAACGTCTCTACAGTTGAATTTGATGCTCGGCTGAGTGTTAAGCTGCTGCTGCGGTGGGGGGGGGGGGGGGGGGGGTCTGCGGTGGGGGGGGTCTGCAGGGGGGAGGTCTGCAGGGCTGCTCATGCTCTGTGTTGTCTTTGTTGTTGCCTCATCGGACCAGAAACAGGAACATGTTGCTGCGTGTAGTAAATGCCTTTATGTGGTATAGATAGTTGAACTGGAGCTGACACCAGACCAGTTACTGTGGTTCTGCTCTTACTCTGGTTTTATTTCTGTATGTGGACACAGACACCACAATGTTCTGCTTCTATTTCTGTTTTCTTCTTCTTTTTGTTGTTTTTGTTTCATCTGTGATTCAGTTTGTGGTGTAAAATAATCGAATGAAACGTTTCCGCCTTCGTGCCAAATGTTCGTAGCTTTGGCTTCGGCCCAGAGAACTAAGAGTCAATAAATGTAAGGTGTGTTTTCTCAATGAACTCGGCTGCCTGTCTGCTTCTTTACTGATGTTTCAGTTCAGAGGAACACAACACAACAATGTCTGCCTTTAATAGGAGATTATTTAACTTGTGTATTTCTTCTTGCATCATGTCAGAGGGAAATATTTTACTTTTTACTCCATTTAACCTTCGTGTCGTCCTCCTGGGTCAAATTGACCCCGTCTGTTTTGACTGTTCCTTCTTTCCTCCCTCCATCCCCCTTTATTCCTTCCTTCTGTCTTTCCTTCCTTCCTTCCTTCCTCCTTGTCTCTTTTTTTCCTCCCCCTACCTCCTTCCCTTCCTTCTTTCCTCTGTCCTTCTTTCCTTCCTTCCTCTTTTCCTTTATCCCTCCTTTCCCTCCCACCTTCCTTCCTTCCTTCTTTCCTCTGTCCTTCTTTCCTTCCTTCCTCTTTTCCTTTATCCCTCCTTTCCTTCCTCCGTCCTTCATTCCTTCCTTTCCTTCCTCCCTTTCTTCTTTTCTTTCCTCCCTTCTTTCCTCCTTCCTTCCTCCTTTCCTTCCTCTCTTCCTTCTTCCTTCCTCCCTTCTTTCCTTCCTTCTTCCTTCCTCCTTCCTCCTTCCTTCCTCTCTTCCTTCTTCCTTCCTCCCTCCTTTCCTTCCTTCTTCCTTCCTCCCTTCCTTCCTTGACTTGAGGGCAACAGGAAGGTTAATCACTTTACAGATTCACATACACAGAAACTGAATCAGTGTGTAAAGTAGAAATCATTAAAATGATGATTAAAGTAACATCAACTCTGATTTTGTCTTGATGCTCAATTATGGTCACATTTTTACTTTTGATGTTATTTTAAAACAAATTCAGGACATTATACAGATATTATATATTTATATTATATTATATAAGTCACTGAAACCTAAGAAAAGCTCTCTCCTACACACAGTAACAGTAGCTTTAGCAACTACTTATACTCATTATACTCATTTAACTCAGCGTTAAATAAATCAACATGTGGTGAATATGAAACTAAATATAATAGCCTACAAAACATTCACATGCCAGCAGAAAAAAAGCTGACATTTTTAGTCAACATACAGTAGGCTCACTATAAACATGTTGGGTAAGATAAAGAGAAAATGAAAATCCTTGTAAATCAGTCAACACAAAATGTAATAAAACCCAAAGAGGCAGACATATTCTAGATCGGTGTGTGTTGAACAACAATGTTGGCTTGTCATGATTCATGCCTTTTTTCACAGAGACTTCTGGAACAATAATGGTAAAATAACATGTATTAACCATTGACTAACTAACTAACTAACTAACTAACTAACTAACCAACTAACTAACCAACTAACTAACAACTAACTAACCACTTAACTAACCAACCAACTAACTAACTAACTAACTAACTAACTAACTAGCTAACTAACTAACTAACTAACTAACTAACCAACCAACTAACTAACTACTTAACTAACTTACTAACTGCTTAACTAACTACTTAACTAACTAACCAGCCAACTAACTAATTACTGATGCTATTAACTTAATAGAGATTCACTATTTAACTAACTGACTCTATTCATAGTTAATAGAGTAATAATCTAACTAACTATATAAACTAACTAACTACTTAACTAACTAACTATTTAACTAACTAACTAACTAACTAACTAACTAACCAACCAATAAACCAACCAACCAACCAACCAACTAACCAACCAACCAACCAACCAACCAACTAACTAACTAACTACTTAACTAACTACTTAACTAACTAACCAACCAACCAACTAACTACTTAACTAACTAACTACTTAACTAACTAACTAACTAACTAACTACTTAACTAGCTAGCTAACTAAATAACTAACCAACCAACCAACCAACCAACCAGCCAACTAACTAATTACTGACGCTATCAACTTAATAGAGATTCACTATTTAACTAACTGACTCTATTCATAGTTAATACAGTAATAATCTAACTAACTAACTAACCAACCAACCAACCAACCAACCAACCAACCAACCAACCAACTAACTAACTAACTAACTAACTAACTAACCAACCAACTAACCAACCAACCAACCAACCAACAAACCAACCAACTAACTAACTAACTAACTAACTAACCAACAAACCAACCAACCAACCAACTAACTAACTAACTAACTAACCAACAAACCAACCAACCAACCAACCAACTAACTAACTAACTAACTAACCAACCAACCAACCAACAAACCAACCAACCAACCAACCAACCAACCAACCAACTAACTAACTAACTAACTAACCAACCAACTAACCAACCAACCAACAAACCAACCAACTAACTAACTAACCAACAAACCAACCAACAAACCAACCAACCAACTAACAAACAAACCAACCAACCAACCAACTACTTAACTAACTTACTAACTAACTACTTAACTAACTAACTACTTAACTAACTAACTAACTACTTAACTAGCTAGCTAACTAAATAACTAACCAACCAACCAAGCAACCAACCAGCCAACTAACTAATTACTGACGCTATTAACTTAATAGAGATTCACTATTTAACTAACTGACTCTATTCATAGTTAATAGAGTAATAATCTAACTAACTAACTAACTAACCAAATAACTAACTAGCTAGCTAGCTAGCTAGCTAACTAACTAACTAACTAACTAACTATTTAACCAACTAACTAACCAACCAACTAACTAACTAACTAACCATAGCCCCATTACTGCTCTGGCTGCAGCTGCAGTGGCGCCATCTAGCGGCGGGTTTCCCAACAGCAGCTCGTTAAGGGCACGAGCCCAACAGTCTGTGCGCGCTCCCGGTGGATCAGACACGTGTTTTTACCTGCAGCAGTTTAATATGAAATGTTTCTGCTAACGTGTTAAAAACCGGATAAAATCATCTTTAAAGTTCATGTGGAGGAAGATTTAATGTTCCAGCCGGAAGCAGAAGCGAAGGAAGGAATATATCTGGATATTTAAGGTAAGTTAAATGTAAATAAATGTTTAAAAACGAAGTAATTAAAGTTATTAACAGTTGATAACAGTTGGCCGTTAAAGCTAACAGCTAGCTGCAGATTTAGCCGGAAAATAAACAAAATAAACTTAATAATTATATTTATAATATTTATAACATGTTGGGAATGTTACAGCTGTTTATATAAAGTAAACTATGCTGGTTTATGATTTATTTAATGTTTGCTGCTGTTTGGCGGTTTAGCTTCAGTTAATGTTCCCAGTTAATGTTCCCAGTGCTCCCAGTTAATGTTCCCAGTTAATGTTCCCAGTTAATGCTCCCAGTTAATGTTCCCAGTGCTCCCAGTTAATGTTCCCAGTGCTCCCAGTTAATGTTCCCAGTTAATGTTCCCAGTTAATGTTCCCAGTGCTCCCAGTTAATGTTCCCAGTGCTCCCAGTGTTCCCAGTTAATGTTCCCAGTGCTCCCAGTTAATGTTCCCATTGCTCCCAGTTAATGTTCCCAGTG
>NC_084970.1:37768996-37776496 GCF_963691925.1 Scomber scombrus | reverse complement strand
CTCGGCCCGGCGGCCTGAACTCACTGCAGTAACTTTCCATCCGTCGCCCCTCAGCTGTAATTACACAGAAGAAGAAGAAGAAACTCTGCGGCCCACCGAGGCAGCGCTGCATAATCACAGCTTCCTGTCAGTCAGTGCATGTGATGACACGCCGGCCTGTTTACCCATCATACAGCACTGTTACATCACACACACTCACACACACACAGAGTAACACACATACACACACACACACACACACACACACACACATATATACACACACACACATAGACACACACACACATATAGACACACACACACACAGTAACACACACACACACACACACAGTAACACACACACACACACTCACACAGTAACACACACACTCACTCACACACACACACACACACACAGGTTTACACATCATCTTTATTCAGGGAAACACAACAAATAAACATTAACATAATGATTATTTTCTGCGTTCATCAGTGAATAAACTCAAAACAAACTGACATTAAACCTGCAGCTGTTGAATATAACCTGATTGATTAATAAATTATCAATAAGTTAACTAACATTGTTTTAGCTCTAACATTAAATATCTTTGCACACAGGCTGCATGTTGACAGTTTTTATAATGAATGTTTTTATTTAATCAAACAAAACAAGAATGAATGAGAACAACGATGTTTAAGGTCCAACAAAGCCAGAAGTTACGTCTAAAGTAACGTCTAAAGTTACGTCTAAAGTAACGTCTAAAGTAACGTCTAAAGTTACGTCTAAAGTAACGTCTAAAGTAACGTCTAAAGTTACGTCTAAAGTAACGTCTAAAGTAACGTCTAAAGTTACGTCTAAAGTAACGTCTAAAGTTACGTCTAAAGTAACGTCTAAAGTAACGTCTAAAGTTACGTCTAAAGTTATGTCTAAAGTAACGTCTAAAGTAACGTCTAAAGTTACGTCTAAAGTAACGTCTAAAGTAACGTCTAAAGTTACGTCTAAAGTTACGTCTAAAGTTACGTCTAAAGTAACGTCTAAAGTAACGTCTAAAGTTACGTCTAAAGTTACGTCTAAAGTAACGTCTAAAGTAACGTCTAAAGTAACGTCTAAAGTTATGTCTAAAGTAACGTCTAAAGTAACGTCTAAAGTTACGTCTAAAGTAACGTCTAAAGTAACGTCTAAAGTTACGTCTAAAGTTATGTCTAAAGTAACGTCTAAAGTTACGTCTAAAGTTATGTCTAAAGTAACGTCTAAAGTAACGTCTAAAGTTACGTCTAAAGTAACGTCTAAAGTAACGTCTAAAGTTACGTCTAAAGTTATGTCTAAAGTAACGTCTAAAGTAACGTCTAAAGTAACGTCTAAAGTAACGTCTAAAGTTACGTCTCCACATGAGGACGCAGGGTCGCAGGAGCGGTACGTAGCGTAACTTAACTTAATGTAACGTAGCGTAACTTAACTTAATGTAACGTAGCGTAACTTAACTTAATGTAACTTCATTTATCGTAACGTAACTTAACATAACTTAACTTAACGTAACTTAACATAACGTAACTTAACGTAACTTAACATAACGTAACTTAACGTAACTTAACTTAACGTAACGTAACTTAACGTAACGTAACTTAATGTAACGTAACTTAATATAGTGTAACTTAATGTAACTTAATGTAACGTAAATTAACTTAATGTAACTTGATTTATTGTAACGTAACTTAATGTAACGTAACGTAACGTAATTTACCTTAACTTAACGTAACGTAACTTAACCTAACGTAAAGTAACGTAACTTAATGTAACGTAACTTAATATAGTGTAACTTAATGTAACTTAACGTAACGTAACTTAACCTAACGTAAAGTAACGTAACTTAATGTAACGTAACTTAATATAGTGTAACTTAATGTAACTTAACGTAACGTAACTTAACCTAACGTAAAGTAACGTAACTTAATGTAACGTAACTTAATATAGTGTAACTTAATGTAACTTAACGTAACGTAACTTAACGTAACGTAACTTAACGTAACGTAACTTAACGTAACGTAACTTAACCTAACGTAAAGTAACGTAACTTAATGTAACGTAACTTAATATAGTGTAACTTAATGTAACTTAACGTAACGTAACTTAATGTAACTTAATTTAATGTAACTTAACGTAACGTAAAGTAACGTAACGTAACTTAATGTAACTTAACTTAATGTAACTTGATTTATTGTAACGTAACTTAGCGTAACGTAACTTGACGCAACGTAACTTAACGTAACTTGACGCAACGTAACTTAACGTAACGTTACTTTACGCAACGTAACGTAACGTTACTTAACGTAAAGTAACGTTACGTAACGTAAAGTAACGTAACCACAATTTCAGGCTCTCCCAAAAAATCCCAACCACAGAAACGGTGAGAAACAGTTTAACGCAGTAACTTAACAGTTCTCGGTGTTTTCACGTTTTATTTTATAACATGTACGATGTGTTTAAATCGTACCGTTGTATCGTGAATCTTTGATTTTCCTTCACACAGACTGAAACACTTTTCTTCGTTATACGAGATAATAAACAGAATCTTTGGGTTTTAAACTGTTGACTATTGAGACGTCGCCTTTAACCGAGGAAACATTTGATAGATTATTAAATTAATGGAGATAAAAATAAATTGCAGCACTTTTTTAAACCCATCTTAGAGTTTTTGGGTTGTTTGGTTGATTAAACAAGTTATTATTTAGTTATTAAAAGCAGAACTGAAACCTTTAATCACTTATTTAATTGAAAGAAAATTAATCAGCCACTGTTTTAATAATCGTTAAAATCAGTTAACAAATAAAAACACCAAACTAGGCGACAATTATATATCAACTTACTGATAATTATAGTTGAAGCCATTTTAATGCCTAATATTTAAAACTGAAGGGTATTTTTTAAAGTTCTTTTTGTCTGTTTATAAACTGAATAATTCATCAATTAACATAAAATAATATAAAAATGAATAGATAATAATATTTAGTTGCAGCTGTAGTTTAGGAAATAAACACATGATTATAATGAATATGAACATAATGAAGCTTTATAGCATTAATATAATTAACTTACTGTATTAAGACTATAATATGAAGACGAGCTCAGAGGTGTTAAATATTAAAACTTGATATATTGTGTGAAGCCTAACTGGGATTGTAGTGTAAAGTGAGCCGAGCCAGTTCACCCTGCTGGTCCATATTCAGCAGGAAGCATTGAAGCTGCAGGGTTAGGGTTAGGGTTCAAAGGTCACACCTCAAAGCTTTGTATTCATGGCGGACTCCAGAGACTCCTTCAAGGCTTCACAAGCTTTTAAAAGGATCCGCAGGACTGAATATGCACTCACAGCAAGAGGGAGGTAATGGAGGGGAAGGGAAGGAGAGAGATGTTAAAGGAAGGGAGGAGAGGTATTGTAGAGGAAGGGAAGGAAGGAGATGTTAAAGGAAGGGAGGAGAGGTAATGTAGAGGAAGGGAAGAGATGTTAAAGGAAGGGAGGAAGAAGGAAGGAAGGGAGGAGAGGTAATGTAGAGGGGAAGGGAAGGAGAGAGATGAGATGTTTATCCTCCTGTTGTCCTCCAGTCAAGGAAGGGAGGGAGGAAGAAGGAAGGGAGGGAGGGAGGAAGAAGGAAGGAAGGGAGGGAGGAAGAAGGAAGGAAAGGAGGAAGGAAGGGAGGAAGAAGGAAGGAAGGAATGGAGGAAGGAAAGGAGGAAGGAAGGGGGTAAGAAGGAAGGATGGAAGGGACGAAGAAGGAAGGAAGGAAGGGAGGGAGGAAGAAGGAAGGATGGAAGGGAGGAAGAAGGAAAGGAGGAAGGAAGGGAGGAAGAAGGAAGGATGGAAGGGAGGAAGGAAAGTAGGGAGGAAGAAAGGAAGGAAAGGCGGGAGGAAAGGAGGAAGGAAGGAAAGAAGGGAAGAAAGAGAAGGAGGGAGGAAGGAAGGAACAGTCTAAACAGACGGGGTCAGTTTGACCCGGGAGGACGACAGGAAGGATAAAGATGCTGGAGGAGGGTTGGGGTTATACTCTCATGTTATAGAAACTTTATTGATCCTCATCCAGAGACGCTGTTAAAGTAACATCCTCCATCCTCAGACCCTCGATGCAAATAAGGAAAACACTCAAAACCCCAAAAGAAGTCAGATCACAGTAAACATGATGTTCTCTGTTAATGTTTAACTATCAGCAGCTTCTCATCTTCACATGATGATTATTATTATTGTTTATTGGAACCAGCTGCTGCAGCACATGAGAGAGTTAATGTTTTACCCTCCAGATACACACACACACATACACACACACACACACACATACACACACACGCACATACACACACACACACACACACATACACACACACACACACACACACACACACACACACACATACACACACACACACACACACACACACACACACACACACACACACTCACATACACACACATACACACACACACACACACACACACACACTCACATACACACACATACACACACACACACGCACGCACGCGCACGCACGCACGCACGCACGCACACACACGCACACGCACACACATACACACACACACACACACACATTCACACACACACACACGCACACGCACACACATACACACACACACACACACACACACATTCACACACACACACACACACACACACACTTCCTTCCTTCTTTCTCCCTCCCTCCCTCCTTTCCTTCCTTTTTCGTCCTTCCTCCCTCCCTTCCTTGACTCGAGGACAACAGGAGGATTTAGTAAAGTCTAATATAAATGTGTATTAGATATTTTTACAGCTCTTAAATGTAAAAAGGGGTCAAAGGGTTAAAAAGGTTTTAACAGTCATTAAATGTTATTAAATGTGCAGATTCTCTGTTTAAGTCCTCAGTTATCAGTTATTCCTGCAGCAGCTCAGTGAGAGTTTATAATAGACTCTGTTAAACAACGAGTCTCCTTTAGAGGATCAAACACTGAGCTGCTTGTTAACGTTTGTCTTTGTGTTTATTTCCCTCAAACTGCAGCCAGAAGTCATTCATCATAAGAGAGCTGCTCCTCCTCCTCCTCCTCCTCCTCCTCCTCCTCCTCCTCCTCCTCCTCCTCCTCCTCACCACACTTCATGTTTATTACACTTCTACATTCATGCTCTATTTGGCTGAATCGTCACATTCCTGCAGCAGTAAAACACAAAGCTCACAGCGCCAACATGTTTCTGTCCGGACCTGCGAACACAGACGCTGCTCTTTGTCTGCAGCTCCGGGTTATGAATCATAATACTGTCATAAATTAGGAATTTAAATACACTTCATATCTTTTGTAGTGTCTGTTTTGTTCTGTGATCATTTCTTCTTGAAGTAAGTTTGATGGAGACGTTCAAATGTTAAAAGCTTTATTAGTTTAGCTTAGTTTTACAGAGAACGATACAGAACAATAAGGCACATAGAGGTAATTATAATAGCGATAATAATGATAATCACACATAAATACAGTAGATACAAATAAATACAATTAACTGAAAAAATAAGTAAATAAAATAAATAAATGAATAAAAATAAAAGTAAAAATTTAAAAACAAAAAACAAGTAAAAATTAAAATCATACAAAATAAAATAAAAACAAAAAAATAGATATATAAAATACATAAATAAAAATAAAAAGTAAAAATTAAAATTAAACAAAATAAAAACAAATAGATATATTAAATAAATAAATAAAAATAATAAAATAAATAAATTAAAAAAACAAAAGTAAAAATTAAAATCAATCAAAATAAAATAAAAACAAAATATATATATAAAATAAATAAATTAAAATAATTAAAAGAAATAAATAAATAAAAATAATACATTTAAAATAAATAAATACATCCTCAGATCAACTCTTCATTCCAGCCGTCTACTGTCATCATTTTTCTCAAGGAAATAAAGTTTTATCAGTTTAGTCTGAGAAAAAAATGAAAAAAATTATTTCTAAGACATAAATCACCTTCATATCATGTTTTATATTTATGACTTTAAGGTCTTACAGCAGCCTCTCAGTCATGATATAAACATCACATTAAACCTTATACTGCTTTACATACAGTATGAAGTATTTTATATAATTTATAGTTGATGATATTTAGTGTTTAAAGTGTTTCTTCCTCTGTGTTTGCAGGTCGGTTTAATGACGATAAATGAGACGAAGTCTGCAAATGTCCGACCTGGAGGACGATCATCACATAAAGGTAAGAATCACTAACTTATTACTCTGAGTCTCTGCTTGTTAGTCTCTGTGGATTAAAGGGTCTGTAGTGCACGGAGGAGTCAACGTGCACGGAGGAGTCAACGTGCACGGAGGAGTCAACGTGCACGGAGGAGTCAACGTGCACAGAGGAGTCAACGTGCACAGAGGAGTCAACGTGCACAGAGGAGTCAACGTGCACGGAGGAGTCAACGTGCACAGAGGAGTCAACGTGCACAGAGGAGTCAACGTGCACACTCACAAATCTCCACAAAGCGTCCTGATAAGTTAGCGGCTTGTAATAACTCAGTAGTGACTCAGTAGTGACTCTTTAATAACTCAGTAGTGACTCTTTAATAACTCAGTAGTGACTCTTTAATAACTCAGTAGTGACTCTTTAATAACTCAGTAGTGACTCTTTAATAACTCTTTAATAACTCTGTAGTGACTCTTTAATAACTCAGTAGTGACTCTTTAATAACTCAGTAGTGACTCTTTAATAACTCAGTAGTGACTCTTTAATAACTCTTTAATAACTCAGTAGTGACTCTTTAATAACTCTGTAATAACTCTTTAATAACTCAGTAGTGACTCTTTAATAACTCAGTAGTGACTCTTTAATGACTCTTTAATAACTCAGTAGTGACTCTTTAATAACTCAGTAGTGACTCTTTAATGACTCTTTAATAACTCAGTAGTGACTCTTTAATAACTCAGTAGTGACTCTTTAATAACTCAGTAGTGACTCTTTAATGATTCTTTAATAACTCAGTAGTGACTCTTTAATGACTCTTTAATAACTCAGTAGTGACTCTTTAATAACTCAGTAGTGACTCTTTAATAACTCTGTAGTGACTCTTTAGTAACTCTTCAGGTAGTATTAACACCTGTTCTGAGGACGTTTCAGCTCCTCTGTTTCCTGCAGACTCGCTGATTCTCCCCCAAAGCTGGTGTGTTTATTTAGAGTGAGTTTAATGGAGCTCAGCTGTGTGTGACGACCCCCCCCCCCCCCTCCACACACACACACACACACACACACACACACACACACACACACACACACACACACACACACACACACACACACACACACACACTCATTAGAGCTCTCTGTGTGATGCTTCTTACTATTCATTCATTCTGGTTCGCCCCCCCGTGTCGCCCCCCCGTGTCTCGCCCCCCCGAGACCACTAAAGACCCTCTGAGGTCAAAGGTCGCTGCTGCTCGGAGGGCCACCTGCCGCTCCGCATTAGCAGAAACAGGAGTAGATTTAAACAGCTTTGAC
>NC_084970.1:37758996-37763996 GCF_963691925.1 Scomber scombrus | reverse complement strand
TTATTAACAGGAACATGAAGCAGAAGACTTAAAGAGTTAAATCAAGCTGTGAGCAAAAAGAGACGATTCAACGTTTCTCTGATATGGAACCAGAAGGTTTCATAGTTTAACCCTCCTGTTGTCCTCCAGTCTAGGAAGGAAGGAAAGGAGGGAGGAAGAAGGAAGGAAAGGAGGGAGGAAGGAATGTAGGAGGGAGGGAGGAAAGAGAGAAGGAGGGAGGAAGGAAGGAAAAGAGGAAGGGAGGAAGGAAGGAAGGAAATAAGGACAGAGGAAAGAAGGAAGGAAGGTAGGAGGGAGGGAGTGAGAAAGGAAAAGAGGAAGGGAGGAAAGAAGGAAAGAAGGACAGAGGAAAGAAGGAAGGAGGGAAGGTAGGGGGAGGAAAGAAAGAGAGAAGGAGAGAGGAAAGGAAGGAAGGAAGGAAGAAAGAAGGGAAGGAAAGGAGGAGGGAATAAAAGGGTATGGAGGAAGGAAAGAAGGAAGGAAGGAAAGAAGAAAGGAGGGAAGGTAGGGGGGAGGAAAGAAAGAGAGAAGGAGGGAGGAAGGAAGGAAGGAAGGAAGGACGGAAGATAGGGGGGAGGAAAGAAAGAGAGAAAGAAGGAGGGAATAAAAGGGGATGGAGGAAGGAAAGAAGGAACAGTGAAAATAGACGACAGGAAGCTTAATAAAACAGGTCAGAGTGATGCATCAGAATCAGAGATCTGTTAGATTCCTGTTAGAGGATCAAAGAGTCTCTGCTGCAGCGTGGAGGACGGAGGTCTCACTCTGTCAGATTCACAGAGTCTGCAGACAGGAAAGCTTCACGCTGCAGATCCTCTAACTGCTGCTCACTGTGATATAAGAACTTTATAAAGCTGGAGACATGAAACACTTTAACTACTTTAACTACTTTAACTACTTTAACTAGTCCCAAACTGGAAGTGATGCAGCAGTGCTAAAGTGCTAAAGTGCTAAAGTGATAAACTGATAAAGTGATAAAGTGATAAAGTGATAAAGCGAGCGGCCAGTTCATGTTGTATCTGTGGAGTTTACGGTGATGTTTTGGTTGTTTTGTGGACGATCTATGAACCTTTAACACAGTTTGGCTTTTCATATGAACGATCTCTAGAACATCTAAAGGACATGAAGCTCTTCACCGCTGCTCACTTCATCACTTCCTTGTCACCTCTGGTATTCGGCTCGTTCCTTTTCTGTGAAGATTGCTTCATTTTCCAAACTGTAAATCTGTCTCAAGCTGTGTGAAACACTTTGTAATGTAGTTTGGCCCTTCTCAGCCACCGTAGTCGTTAATTCACATTTTAATGACGTGTGTTTGTAGTAATGATCAGTTTATTGATCACAGCAGCTAAACCTGATGCTAAATATCTATCAGGAGGTACAGGATATGATTTTATATGAGAGAGAGCTGTGTGTGTGTGTGTGTGTGTGTGTGTGTGTGTGTGTGTGTGTGTGTGTGTGTGTGTGTGTGTGTGTGTGTGTGTGAGTGTGTGTCTGTGTGTGTGTGTGTGTGTGTGAGATGAGAGAAAAACATCTGTCGTTATATTTTATTTGTTCATATCGTTGTGATTAGAGATCGACTGATACTGTATTCTTGGAGTCGAAGCTGATACAGATATTAGAGAGAACAACAAATATGATATTAATATATTGATAATAAAATATGAAATATGATTGGTTGTATCTGAGGTGTGATGGAGGCTTCATGTCTCTGCTAGATGTGATGATGGAGGAGAAGCTGCCGTCTGTCTGACAGGAAATGAGCCTCTCCTTCATTTCCTGTCAGAAGCTTCGCAGCCTTCAAGCAGCTGTCAGATCAGCTGAGAGACGCTCAGACACTCGCTGCTGTCAGCTGTCAGCTGTCAGCTGTCAATCATTTCCTCTCTGCTCTGATCACAGCTGAGTTAAAGCTTGTTATTCAGCATCAGTGTGATCAGGTCTCTGTTTATGTTCCACTAAGCAGCAGAGTTACAGACTGGAGCTGCAGAGTGTTGTTGGCTCTGAAAAGAAGAAGACTGATGAGAGTCTGAATCATGAAGTTTGTACAGATGGTAGAAATGTTGTGAAATGACTCGTTTGATCCAGTTTGAGTTTAAAAAGGTGAATTAACCATTTATTGATTAATATTAGGGGTGATAAAGGAGGGAAAACACTCAGCTCACAAGAAGAGATTTTAACTATTCTTAAGAAAAACTTCAATGATGAAATAAGACTAGAAAATAGTTTTTATTTGACTGAAAGCAAAACATGTAAAATAATGGGTATGAATTATAATATGCAGTATGCAGCACTGTAAAAGGTTCCCCCCCCCCCACATATAGATAGATATTTATAGATCATTTTGATATTAATGGAAATAAAAACCATAAACAAAAAACATACTGTTAATAAAAAACACAGAAATAAAAGTAAATTACACAAATACACAAGTAGAGCAACACACTTATAAATAGTGTGACTCATTTTACGTTTTGCATCATCCGCTCCTCCTACCTGACCCCCCCTCCTCCTCTCCTCCTCTCTTCCTCTCTTCCTCTCCTCATCTCCTCATCTCCTCATCTCCTCCTCATCTCCTCCTCTCCTCCTCATCTCCTCATCTCCTCATCTCCTCATCTCCTCCTCTCCTCCTCCTCTCTCCTCTCCTCATCTCCTCATCTCCTCATCTCCTCCTCTCCTCATCTCCTCCTCTCCTCATCTCCTCCTCTCCTCATCTCCTCATCTCCTCCTCTCCTCTTCTCCTCTTCTCCTCCTCTCATCTCCTCCTCTCCTCCTCTCCTCATCCTCTCCTCCTCTCCTCATCTCCTCCTCTGCTCCTCTCCTCATCTCCTCATCTCCTCCTCTCCTCTTCTCCTCATCTCCTCCTCTCCTCCTCTCCTCATCTCCTCATCTCCTCCTCTCCTCATCTCCTCCTCTCCTCTTCTCCTCTTCTCCTCCTCTCATCATCTCCTCCTCTCCTCCTCTCCTCCTCTCCTCATCCTCTCCTCCTCTCCTCATCTCCTCCTCTGCTCATCTCCTCATCTCCTCCTCTCCTCTTCTCCTCCTCTCCTCCTCTCCTCCTCTCCTCATCTCCTCATCTCCTCCTCTCCTCCTCTCCTCATCTCCTCCTCTCCTCATCTCCTCCTCTCCTCCTCTCCTCATCTCCTCCTCTCCTCATCTCATCTCCTCCTCTCCTCATCTCCTCCTCTCCTCCTCTCCTCCTCTCCTCATCTCCTCCTCTCCTCATCTCCTCCTCTCCTCATCTCATCTCCTCATCTCCTCCTCTCCTCCTCTCTTCCTCTCCTCATCTCCTCCTCTCCTCCTCTCCTCCTCTCCTCATCTCCTCCTCTCCTCCTCTCCTCCTACCTGAGCTGAGCCCTGAGATCTTATTTATTGTATTAGTTTATTAATGTGTTCAGATGTTAGTTAGAGCGAGGGCGACCAGCTGAATCTGATCTGCAGCCTCGTCTCTGTTCAAACTTCAGTGAATCAATGAATTGATCGGGCTGAAAGCAGCAGGACAGATATGATGTATTGATTATTGATCAGACGTCTGAAGTCTTCCTCTAATTTAATGCAAAGACACTTTGAGACGGAGCTTTGATTCCTGAGCTTTCACTTTGATTAGAGCTCTCTAACATTAGTGACCTTTGACCTCATGGTCCTAAACCAGAGGAGCCCTAACCCTGATTCAGTCAAACTGAGCCGATTACCTTCTGACTCCAAGCTAGTGGAGGTCAAAGGTCGCCTCGGCTTCAGGAGTGAAGAATGTCTCATCCAGGTGCGAAGCTTCAACCTGCAGCCTGTGAGCCAATCAGAGCCCTCCTCCTGCAGCCTGTGAGCCAATCAGAACCTTCCTCCTGCAGCTTGTGAGCCAATCAGAGTCCTCCTCCTGCAGCCTGTGAGCCAATCAGAGCCCTCCTCCTGCAGCCTGTGAGCCAATCAGAGCCCTCCTCCTGCAGCCTGTGAGCCAATCAGAGCCCTCCTCCTGCACCAGCCTGTGAGCCAATCACAGCCCTCCTCCTGCAGCCTGTGAGCCAATCAGAGCCCTCCTCCTTCTTTCACACATTCCTCTGCTGAGAGCGTCGTGACCTTTGACCTTCTCACTTCTGAACTCCAGAAATGGTGAAACGATCATTTTTTATTGTTAGTGGTTCATAAAGGAAATGAAACTGAGAGTCTCACCGGTCTCTTCCTCAGTATTTAATCATGTCTCACTGCGTTTATCAGCTTTTATGAGATAAATTCAGTTTTATGTAAATATATAAATGTCATATTGAGCTTAATAATAAAGTATAAACTGAGGTTCTGCTGCAGGAACAGTTGTTATTAGTGAGATGAAGCCTGAGCATGGAGCAGGGACAGTGGAGGTGATGAGGACAGTAAACAGGCTGCATGTGTTGGACGTGTTTGAACAAGGCGTGGACTCATCTGTCCAAACTTCATTATGTGTTCATGCAGCTGTCGGCCGCTGTGTGTCCACTCATCACTCAGCCAGCAGTCAGGAGGAGGGTTAGAGGGTTAGAGGGTTAGAGGGTTTATCTGCAGCTCTGAACGTTTAACATTATAACCTCAACAGAGAGATGAGTTATTTATTCACAGGAAGCTTTAATGCACCAGATAAACAGCACTGTGCAGAAGTCTCTAGTTGTTTTAACCCTCGCTGTAGCTAACTTGATCTGTGACGTTTGTATTTTGTGTTTTTTCCAGAAGTTCTGTTGCATCTTGGGTAATGTGAGTGTGAGTAGTCAGCTCTTGATGCATACATGCAGTGTTTACAGTGTTAAACAGCTTCTATAGACTAAAGCTGTATTTAATGAGCTCATCTTATTAAAGCAGGAACCTTATTATTATTATTATTATTATTATTAAATGTATATTTCCTGTTTGTATGATGCTGGCAGCCTCAGACTTTATGTTTATATATTTATATGAATATAATGTTCAGATTAATAGAAGATAAAGAATAAAGAGCAGTTTGAGCTGAGAGAAAAACAACAGTTAAAGATTTAACAGTGACGTAAAGAAAC